>NW_022196905.1:68910316-68917722 GCF_008632895.1 Mastomys coucha | reverse complement strand
ATATATATATATATATATATCAATCTTGGTATTCTTGACAACAGGATATACATACAAGTACATGCATGTGTGTATATGTATTCATACATGATACTTGCAATGAACAATGTCAACTAGACATAAAATTTTACTCTAGGTCTTCTACCTTAGGTTCCAAAGAACCTATCTATCCTATAACAGCATTATACACATATAGTCTGCATATCCAGTTATAGCTTAAGGTGAATAGCTAAGTTTACAAATATTTATCAGGTTATGCCAGATCAATTAACATGATTCAGAGATACATGAGCATGCATTCTGATTTCAATTGCAAGCTCATTCTTTGGAGGTTTTCTTATTATTCTGGGCCCAAAGGTGAAGCTATCTGGGTTTCTTAAACATTATCATTGTCCGCATCCTTCTCTTTGGAGAGCCTGACTTGTTTCCCTTTGTTTTTTGAGATCACCACAGTGGGTCCCCAGAGGACATGACGTTGACAGAGAAAAACCAAAGGACCTTTCGTGACTTCATTCAAATGTCATAACAAAAGTAACGATTAGCATGCTTCTGAGGGATTGACTTTCAAGCAGGAACTGGGTTGTTTTGGAAACTTCCTGAGTGACGTTGTTATTATTTCTCTGTGAGTGATTAGGTTGATAGATCAGGCCCCACTTGCAAATTAGTACGATCCCTGCAGGCAGGAGCAGGGGACCCCTCAGAGCAGGAGAAGTGTGACCCTGACGCTTAGATACAGCTTCCTTCTCTGGCGAAAATTGTCGTCTTCTTTAAATTTTTTTATTTGTCTTAGTCTCCCCCCAACTAATGTTTTCTTAATAAAAAGACCTGAGAATTTTGAACCATCTTGCATCTTGGTACAATTTATAACTTTTGAAATTTCTGAAGAATAAATTTGCAAAAGTCAGCCGATGCTGCATAAGATCAGGAGATCCCCCAGATGCGGCATTAGAATGCTTTTGTCTAATGCACGCTGAAGGGGCTCGGGAAGAATGTTCTGGGTGTTAAATGGTGCCCTGTATCTGGATACAAGCACTGGAAGTCCGGGCTGAAGGCTGTTTCCACAGATGCCACTGGGGCGCAGCCATTCATTCCTGACCTTCTGATGCCTTCATCAGGGTGTCTTGACTCATGCTAAGATGCTGGCTGCTGGCTCGACCCAAGGATTCCTATAATTCAAAACTGTGATTTTTACAGTCTCCTCACACTCCACAGAGGTCAAGAGGCTAGATAAACAACTTCCTACAGCTGCTGCGACATGGGGCACACGCCTGCAGCAGAAAGTGTGTGCTGAAGAGATAAACACATCAGGTTGTATCTACCCACACACCTATGCTTTTTTGCGTCTGAACTTGACCCCTAGCAATTAATATTAAAAACAGACTTAGTGCTAATGACTAAGAATTCAAAAGCAGCTGTGCTGAGCTGAAACGACAGGCCGGCATTCCCAGGAGGCTAGCTTTCCATGCAGGGTTTGAGTTCAGCTTTGATTCCCTAAGCCTGGCCCAGGCTCTTATCTTTGTTTTCTTCTGGGAGCTATCCCATCTGATTGCTGCCCAGCTTCAGGTCCCTTCTGAACCCCTCCTTGACTAATGTAGACTGGGAATTGTTCTCTCAAGGTTCACTTACATGGACACGAATATTCTCTAAGCTTTCATTTCCTTCATGGTCTCTCAAGGATGCTTCTAGCTCTGAGATTCTGTGATAGTCTGGACGGAATCAAAGTTGGTGGGTTATTTCTATTGTCTCTGAAAGAAGCCACTAGTTAAGAGCTCGACTGGCATTCAAGTAAAATAATCTGTTGTTTGATTGTCTTTTATGGTTCCTGTAAGTACTGCTGATGGTTCAGAGCCTTAAAATGAGCACAGGAAAACAGATTTCTCTTTCCTGCCCAAGGTTTTAAGAAGTGAAGTCTAGGGAGGAGGTCCGACTGTGTAAGATTTGTTCATTATGAAGAAAAGTTGGGAAAGGCCTCCCATAAACAGAAAATTTCAGCAAAGTCTTGTTAATTCCGAGTTGATTTTTCTGGCCAGTAAACCACAGTAACTTTGTTACAAGAGCTAACAAGCATGGTCTCCTTTGGTAAATGAACTCCTAGATGCCATCATTCACACTGGTTAGAAACTTCCACATTGTATCTCAAATGTTTTTCATGGAATTACATTTTGTCTATGTGTATTAATCTTAGGTTCCTGATACTAACATCTCAATTGCCCTCCTTTTTTATATATGTATGGCCTTTAATATTATTTTTAAACATTTGAAGTTTCTCGGGAAACTAAAATCCCCAAACTTGCCCACTCCCATTTTTCTTGCAGAGACAGATGCTGCGTGGATGGTGGTCACTTTTGCATAGAACCTTTACTGAGTGAGTGCTTAGACCCAGGTGATGTTTGCAATCTGCCTTTGCCTTGTTGCTTGGGGAGCCCTTTACAAGATCAGAGAGTCCTCTGTCTCCTGATTAGCATTCAGAGAACCTTGGCCACAGGGGATGGAGCCATAGGAGGGAGGCAGGCTGCTGCTTCAATGGCGGAAAGCCACTTTGTGGCTGATAAGCATGGAGTGATAAATCTCCAACAGCTCTTTGGCCCCAGCAATCACAGAGCAGCCCTCTCTCAGGCACCCATCCACAGACGATGAACTTTTACTTTTCTCAGCATCATCTGAGGGCAGCCATGTGGGTGAAGAAGTGCCTGCTCGTGGTCTGCACTAGATACCTGTCAGTTGGTTTACAGATAACTGATAGATCCCAGAGTGTTTTGGAACGCAGGCAGCACTTAAGACCAGAAACAGAGCAGCAGGAACCCGCTAAGAAGTATAGAGGGCTAGCAACAGACATCTACTGCAGAATATGTCTGCTTTCAGAAAGTCCTAAAGATTATTTGATAAAGGCTCAGATTTTGGATGTGTGTATACGTAAACCTATACATGCATGTGGTCCTTGTTAATTTAAAGCTGAGCAACATTGCACTTGTCACCTGGAGAGAATATATTAATGAAACTCTAGATATAATCTTCAGAGCCCTTCAGTTAGGGAAGAGAAGTGCAGGTAGATTAACGGCTAGTGACAGTTTGCAAGTGCTCACTGCGTGCCTGTGGCCTTTCAGGGTTGTTCCGGTGGCACAGAATGTCCCTAAGGATAAGAACGGTATCTGGCACATCTTGGTTATTGAATAGCCCATTGAGTGAGTAAAAAGAAAGACATAAGCTTTACTGAGTAGTGTTTGTGTCCTGGAAACCTATATGAGGTAGGTTAGTAACAAGTACCCGACAAAATGACAGGGCTGTGAATGGTTGCCTTGGCACAATGTATGGAGTTCAGTTCCACTTAGCATAAGACAGGTGTTTACCACACACTACATGTTCTGCTATGGACTCTGAGGAATAAGGATGATGTGTGCATTGCCCCCGTCTGCAGTTTTAAATCTAATTAGAGGGATGGGGCTAAAAGCCTTTTGAACAGTAGTACATTTGCAGAGTATAAATAATACGGTATTGAATTGTCTATTATCACTGTGGGGAATGTCACTGTCTTTCATTTTACTTCAAACAGTCCATGGCATTAAGTTGAATCATAGAATCTTCTGGTGAAATAAGATTGCTCAGAAATATTTGATACATTTTTAGTTCAACTCTATTTTTTTAAAGGAGGGCATGGAGAGGCTGTGTCCGAGGTCACAAACCATGCAGATAATGATGTTCAGTCTCTCTCCAGCCCTTTGGCTCCAAAGCACGTTGATGCCCGAGGCTCCTGCCAACAGCTTGCCTTACTTCTGTTTGGTGATGACAAACTTCTATTACACACTCTCAGACAGATGCATCTTGTACTGAATTCTACTCCTTACCAGCACGTCAGTTCCTATTGTGCGTCTGTTGCTATCTTTCTCTGTCAAAACCAACCCAAGCCACCACCAAAACAAGTCATATCCATAATCTGCAAAGTGTAATAAATGTGTGAACTCACTAATAATATTTAACACTTCTTGAGCCTGGCATGAGTGGCCTTCTCTTTTCACCTAACACCTCATATCCCAGGAGAAAGACATTAGGCGACTTGTTTAAGGCCTCAAAGATAGTATGTGCTTGAGTTACAGACCCAGCCCATGTCGCTTGAGTTCAGTATCATGGGTGCCCAGCAACCCCCCAAGTCACTGAAATATGACAGTGCCCATCAGAGTTCTGGCTACATTCAGCAGCTAGACTCTGTGTCCACAGACTGCTCTTTAAACACACCCATCTTCTCAATAGGAGAGACCCTCACACCAGACCTATTTTTGGTTGCTGTCTGGGAGTTTAAACTCAGGGGTCATGACCCACCCCAACCCCCCAGCAAGCTCTCATATTTGCTATGGTTTTTCTTTCTTTGGTGAAGCCATCAGATTTAGTGAAGAGCCTGGAAGAACTAGATTGACTTGAACATCCTCTAAAAGCATGCAATTTAGGGTATTACACGGAACTGGCAGAAGGCAATTTTAAGTGTGTGTGTGTCCTAAGGGTCACTCTCTCTCTCTTTCTTTCTTTCTTTCTTTCTTTCTTTCTTTCTTTCTTTCTTTCTTCCTTCCTTCCTTTCTCTCTCTCTCTTTCTTTCTTTCTTTCCTTTTTTTCTGGGAGAGAGAGAGAGAGAGAGAGAGAGAGAGAGAGAGAGAGAGAGAGAGAGAGAGAGAGAGAGAGAGAGAGAGAGAGAGAGAGAGAGAGAGAGAGAGAGGAGGGGGGATGTGCGTGGGGGAAATCAGCTCCTGTGAGGACAGTTACTCCTTGGTTCTTGTAGAGCAGTGGCAGGCCTGAACCCCATGCCCAATAGAACATGGGGCAAGAGGTGGGGGTGGTCTGTGACCCACCTAGAAGGCTGTCAGGTTTGAATAGGCTCTTGGAATTCTTCTTGAGAAGGAGCCATTAAAAAGCTGGTCAAGACAGAGGCCTTGCCCCTGACTCTTAGGGTGGAAGGCTGGTCTCTGAGCAGGAAGTACCCCGATGTGCTGACAGTGAGGAAGCAGGCCATGGTTTTGTTTGTTTTCTCATAAAGTGCTGATGAACAAATGAAGGAGTGCATTAAGGAGCTCTGAAGGCAAGCTGTGAAGAGAGATTGGGGTTTATCAGCCTTTTAGCCAGGTTTCCTCTGGAAAGAATGCTTATACACGCAGGTTCTGTCTGCACGTCCACTCCCACCCTGGCGCCCCTCCCTGCTTGTGCCCTTTGATAACTTCGAATGCCTCAAAAACTAAGTCAGCCCTTTGTGGCAGATGGGCACGTGCTTGGGGTCATAGGTTCCTGGATTGTAGAAACAAATGAAAGAGAGATAAGGCCCGTTTCCATACAGCAAATAACCCCCTTCTTGACTTTTGTTTTGTTTTGTTTTTTCTGTTTATGGCTAGGAATTCTCAATTAATTTCTGTCCTCTCTTAAAGAGATTGATTAAAAAAACAAAACAAAAAACTACCAACAGGAAGTGGTACAGGATTCCTTTTGGGAGCCATACCAGTATGGCTGGATCTAGACCCTACCTGACACAAACCTGGAAAACCTTTACAATACGAGGAAAGCATTACCTGCAGCCATGAATGGCGTGCCATTGAGACGACCAACAGTCTTTGAGAATACTTGTTAAAGAGCTTGAGTTCTAAGTCCACTGTGGAGGTGGCATAGGACGAAGACCTAACTGGCTTGATCAGAGCTTAGTGGCAGCAGATGCAGTTTTCTCTGTTTGCAGACACACCAGCCTTGAAGATTGTTCCATTTTCTCCCGAGTTTGACAGAGTCTACCTCTCAGGAGCTGGAAGGGATGTCCTCGAGATAAGGCAGTATCTAGAAGTCAAGGAAAATCAACCTTGACCAGGGTGCCGTTCAAGGGTTTTACAGAGGGTCATTTTAGTCACTGAGACTTTGAATAACTGAGTGAGAAATGGCAATACATGGTTCAAAACGAGTTTGATCCAATTCTTAGGGCTTTTTCAGGTATTTTAAAATATATATATATTCCTTACAATACATGAACACACAATGAAAATAACACCATAGAGCTTTTTATTTTTTTTTATTTTTTGGAAAAAGATTGGATTATATATTAGAAGGAGATTAAATATTTGACTTGAAACTTACTGCCCAGAAACAAAGCTTAACATAAACTTGTTCCTTCTTTCCAAAGGGTATTCCAGCAGATCATGTATCTGAAGACTAAAACATTTGCCAACGATGGGTGTGGTCTAGGGACATCTTCCTAAGATGAGGTACAGTGATGGCTGGTGGATCCCTTCAGTGACATGAATGATGAGCCCTGTATGTCCTTGTAGAGCAGGCAAGCATGCAATGCAACCTAAGAACAGAGAGCACAGTGAATTTGCTGATAATGTCCTGAGCTTTGATTCTCTCATGGGAGTGTGGTGGTGGGCGATTAGCCTGAACTCGCTCAGACTGCTGGAGTTGAACCCTAGTCCTGTAAGACTAGCACTCAGCTTTCAAATCGACCTTGACTGCCTTCCCTGCGCCTCAATTTACTCACTTGCAAAGCTCATAGGCTGCGGAGGTTTATGGGAATTAAAGCTTGCAGCTGCTTAGTGCAGCGCCCAGGCAGAGTTGACCTCTGCCGCAGATCCTAAGAAACACCACTCTTAACACACATGGATTTTACTCTAGAATCTGCCTTGATTCTGTTTTCATATTTGTTGCAATACCCTTTAAGACTAAACCTCCCCATGACCTTCCTGCATGGAACACACACGTACATGAAACAAAAAGTTGAGTTTATTATTGAAACCTACGCGTCACTTTGATGGACTCCCATAATGCCAATGGCCTAGACAGCTTAGCACTTTTATGTGACTTGCCAAAAATTAGAAACACGTACGGTTTATAAAAATACTGTACAGGAAGACCTCAGACTGGAGATACTGTGTAAACACCAGGGATTAATGTTTTTAATATTTTTGTATCTAAAAAGAAGAAAAATGTGATTTTAGTGAAAGATGTGCAACTTTTGTTTTGATCAGATGCACTAATTGTAGAAATAAAAGAAGAGTGTGTGTGGTTTTATCAAGGTCAATGTTGTAATTCTGATTGGTAGATGCTATGGCTTTCTTTTGAAATTTCCAGTGTCTTTAATCTTTTCTTCATGTGGAATTATTTCCAAAGACAAAGAAGGAAGCTGGACTGGTGGCACATGCTTTTAACCCCAGCACTAGCCAGACAGAAGCAGGTGGATTCTGTAAGTTTGAGCTCAGCCTGGTCTATGTAGTGAGATCCTGGCAACTGGAAACCTACCAACTAATCAACCAAACAAAACCACACAGACAGCACCAGGGAAACTGAAAATGAACGAAACCACATACTCACTTCTGGGTCTGAGAACAACAGAAAATTTGGTCTTGCTATATAAGCAGGCACACTGGGCTGAGAGAGAGAGAGAGAGAGAGAGA
>NW_022196905.1:68908381-68910306 GCF_008632895.1 Mastomys coucha | reverse complement strand
AGAGAGAGAGAGAGAGAGAGACAGAGACAGGCAGAGAGACAGAGAGAGAGACAGAGAGACAGAGACAGAGAGAGACAGAGACAGAGAGACAGAGACAGAAAGACAGAGAGAGACAGAGAGAGGCAGAGAGACAGAGAGAGACAGAGAGAGACAGAGAGACAGAGAGAGAGCAGTTAAGGGACGGTTGAGCTCAAGGCAGAGCTTTGCCCCTCTCTAGCATGTGCAATTGGTTCTGAACAACTGAGCTTTGACATCCACAGATTCAATTAAAGACTCAAAATATTTTTTTAAAAAGCCAGTTGTCTGGATTATACACAGATTTTAAAATATTTCAGCTTATTATTTTATTTACTTTATTATTTATTTACTTTATTATATTTACAATTTTTGTTTTGAGACAGTACTCTCTAGGTAACCTAGGTTGACCTCAAATGCTTGTTCCTGCCCCAGCCTCCCTCTCCTGGTCTCCCTGACCCAGTCTCCCTGCCCTGGTCTCCCCAGCCCAGCCTCTTTAACCCGGCCTCCCTAGCCTGGTCTCCAGCTGGGGTCACATGTGTACACACCATACCTAGTTTTCATACACTCTTGTTATCATTCCCTCAATAATACAATTCTAGCAGCCACTTGCGTAGCATTTCCGCTGCAGAGGTGTCTTGAGTAATCTCAGTGCAAGTAGTCTGGATGTAAGTGTTACACTACCCTAGTAGTGAGATTTGAATATCCCAGGAAGTATAAGTACTTTGAGGAAATTGTATCCAAGAGGTCCTTAACCAATATCCCAGGGCACCAAAGGACAAGCATACTGCACTCTATGACAGAGCTAGGCCTCGATTTAGACTAATGTCAATGGCTCGATCCTTCAATTAGATTGTGTAACTAGCATACCAAGCAATGGGTCGCATTGTGACTTTTTTTTTTAAAGATTTATTTATTTATTATATGTAAGTACACTGTAGCTGTCTTCAGACGCACCAGACGAGGGCGTCAGATCTCATTATGGGTGGTTGTGAGTCACCATGTGGTTGCTGGGATTTGAACTCATGACCTTCTGAAGAGCAGTCGGTGCTCTTCCCCGCTGAGCCATCTCACCAGCCCCACATTGTGACTTTTTATACACATAGATAATTGTATGTTGTTCTTATTCATCTCCCTCAACTGTCCTTCCCATTCCTACCCTGGGCCATCTCACTGGTCCCCTCCCCAAACTCCTGCTTTTCTGTTACAAGTATGTCATTACACTCTCTCACCCCTTCATCCCTAGAGTTTAGGGAGGTCGGCCCACTATGCAAGATCATTTCCTTATTCAGAGCCTCGGTAGTCAGACACATCAAATGGCCACTCAGCCTCCTCTGCTAATGTAAGTATAGTATACTGGCTGACTTTCTCTTCTTATTCCAGGCCGCAGATTTCACTCCCTAGGGCTGCAACTGTGGATTGTCACAAGCATTGGGTGGGGTGTGGATTAGCAGTGGGATTTAAAACAGCAGCAGCGTACTTTCCCACTGTTCTACAGGCTCCAAATCTGACATGGAGGTACTCAAGCTATTGTATTCTGGAAGTTCAAGGGAAAAATTCATTTCTTGTGCCTTCTTAGCTTCTCTTGGTTTTCAGTGTTCCTTGGCTTGTAGGTCCATTGCCCGTTGCTCCTTTACACATCACCATCTTACCCATGTAGGTACTGGTGCTGAGTCTACACGTCACCATCTTACCCATGTAGGTACTGGTGCTGAGTCTACACGTCACCATCTTACCCATGTAGGTACTGGTGCTGAGTCTACACATCACCATCTTACCCATGTAGGTACTGGTGCTGAGTCTACACATCACCATCTTACCCATGTAGGTTCTGGTGCTGAATCTACACGTCACCATCTTACCCATGTAGGTACTGGTGCTGAGTCTACACATCACCATCTTACCCATGT
>NW_022196905.1:68900379-68908348 GCF_008632895.1 Mastomys coucha | reverse complement strand
CTTACCCATGTAGGTACTGGTGCTGAGTCTACACATCACCATCTTACCCATGTAGGTACTGGTGCTGAATCTACACGTCACCATCTTACTCATGTAGGTACTGGTACTGAGTCTCCCACTCCTTTCTCTAATAAAGATGCCAGTCATCAGATTCATGCTCTATGCTCCTTCAGTAGGGTCTCATCTAAACTACTAACATCTTCAAAGACTTTATTGGCAAGTCCGGTTATAATGTTCTGAGTATTGGGATGGATGTGAAGTTGAAAGGACACTATGCAATTGTTATCCCTGGGAAGATTTTTCCTTGGGTGAAAAAACCCTCCAGAGAGAACATGCAACAACCTTTCAGTGTCCTGTGGTTACATGCAGTCGAAGTACAAATGCTTCTCACTTTAATTCTGGGCTATCTCTGAAATCAGGTACTCATTGTTGCAGATTACAATACCATACTAGTTCTGAATCCACATGCCTTTTGAAATGTTAATGGACCACAAGAAAAACTTATACTTTCAGATGGAGGAGCGATATGAGTCCACCAAAGCCCCCTGGAAGCTCATGGCTGTGAACCTTTGAAGGAGTTCAATGCAGAAATGTTCCAAGACTCACGTCTCCTTCCTTAGGAAGCCAATTATTTGTCTTCATTGCTTCTGGGAGTGAAAAGTGACCAAACGAACAATGTTATCAGGGGTCGCATTCACACTCACAGGAGACTTCAGGGAGGCCCCAGCTGGTCCCGCATCGATTGACCACAACTGCTAGGAAGCCTGATGTCCAAACAGGCATGCACAACAAGTCTCACGTTCACATCACAGTCCCGTTGAACAGAAGAACCACACATACTGGCTGGCTGAGTATGCTTCCAAGTCAAACTCAAATTATTTATTTGATGAGGATGGCTTTGTCTCTGGGCTCTAGTCTTGCTGGTCATTTTAGCATCCCTAAAAGAAAATCAGCTCATTTTGCTTCAGCCTTTCTAATGACTGCCCCTTATGGGTCAAAATTCCCCGCCTCCAAACTATAAAGTTGGCCTCCTTTATGTCACATATATCCCTTTATAAAGGTTCTCAATCACTCCATGTTTCCTTGGTTTATTCTTGTTATAGAAACTGTAATCTAAATGATAACCTATTATTTTATCCAATTGTTTAAATATCCACACATCTCATTCTGTACTTAGAATGCAAGCTCTGTGATGGATGAGCTGTTTTGTTCACCACTAGACCCCCAACATGAAAACAGTGTCTAGCACAGGAAGGCTCACACTTACTTTTTCGCTACCTGTTGAACAAATGGGTGAGTAGATGGATGAATGGATGGTTAGGTTTTTTTTTCTTTTCCCCAAGCAAGGCTTCCCTGACCACTCTGACCACATTCGATAGCTCTAGTAAAGGGATATTCTTTCCTTTTATAATGTTTGCTACAGTTATGATTTTATACTTATTTGGTTTTTCCATGAGTATCAATTTTCTCACCAGATTAAAAGTTCTATAAAAATAGCAACTGCTTGCCAGTGGGTTCCTTCTATCACAAACAGCCCCAGTAACTATTTGTAGAATGCCAGTGAAGCCTATTGGTACCTAACTGGTATACCACGGACTTTAGGTACAGAATCTCTATTCCACAATGATGAAGGGTAAGGAGTTGGAAAAGCAGGGAGGAATAGGGAACCCCACCTGGGGCAGGGAAGGGCAATCCCAGGATGTAGGCACATGAATGGGCTTGGGTTTGGGGAATAGCTCAAGGTGTTGTCATTAGCAGCAGGGCTCAGATCAGAACTGGTCCAAAAGCAAGATGCTTTGATGCTCAGGGAAAGAGCTAAGCCTTACTCTTAATGGCTTCCTTTCCACCTGTGCACTTGGTTAAAAAGCAGCTGTGTCTGTGATTCCACAGTCCGGGGAATTCCTTCAAGTTCTATTTCCTATTCCTCAATTCGAACCCTATTGTTTTGATTTGGTTTCCCTGGTTCCTTCTTGTCTCTATGAGTTTGGATTTCCCCCTATGCCTATTTCCTTTAGGTTGGTAATTTTCTCGCCTGTCTTGCCTCACTTTAACAATATGCTTTGCAGCCCTGACCATTCTGACTCTTATCTAGCCCTGGACCTAGCTCAGGCCCTGGTGATTGCCCCAGGCTGGGAGTAGTAGCCTGTGGCCAGGCTTCCTGCTTGCCTGGAAAAGAGACTGAACACTGAGTTCTCCTGAATGGAACTCCTAGAGTATCTTTAGAGTTTGGTTAGGATTGACTTTAGAATGTGTCTGGGACTATAGAATACATGCCATGTTCTCTTCCTGTGCTCATGGCAGACATCACTAATCAATCATAGCTCCCTTTCTACTGAGTCAAGCTCCACATTTCTCAACAGATAGCCGAAAGTAAGCAGTGCAAGTTGTTGGACTGTACCTGTGAAGACTGTGAGTGTGTGCATTTGATTGTGCCTGTATGGACTGGGAAGAAAAACTAGCCAAAGGCACCAGTTATAGACAGATGAGATTAGTAGAAGCTGGAGCAAGGTTGAGAATGCCAAATGTTCAATTAATATATTTGGCAAGTTTAGTTACTTCATATCAAGTGTGAGGTTTGAAATATTAAAATACTTAAGAAAAATAATTGAGAAGGGAGATATTATTTAAAATATGCCTTGGGGATAAGTGGGAGAACATATGCTGCTAATTAGCTAGCTATTCCTGTGGATAACCACCGTTTCATCTTGAGCCAGAACAGAAATGAGGTGTTTATGAGCTAATACGTTCAAGTGTACTTCATCCACAATGAAATCTTAAAGACCCGAAGAGTTTAGCGCTGGTTGAAACTGTACTGGTGGAGAGTCCTCAGGTGCAGCAGACAAGAGGAGAGCCTGGCCTCTAGCCTGGGTATGTTCTTCAGTGCTCTCTTACACCAGCTGCCAAAGGAACAGAATTCTCACAAAATTCACCGTTCACGGTAATATGTAATACACCTGCAATATGACTATCCCAGGGCTGATAGGGGGATTGCCTGGTGGTGTATCACATGCTTCAATAAAATAGCTTTAAAAGGCAGCTATTAAATTTCTTGCTTGTAAGCCAGATCTCCAGCTTGCTCATGTCACCTCTGTGCTTAATGAAATAACCTCGTGGACAGTTGTTGGCTTTCAACCATAGCCCCCATTCCCTATTCTCTTTGTAGCAGCTTGAGGATTTTCCATGAGGAAATGTCTCTCCTGCATTTTTGATTCATGCTCAGGAGAAACCATGTGGTCTTGGATCAGGTGATCAGAGCATTGTATGCCTTAGTCATGGATGGTCGTTGGATTTGATTCCTGTTCTTGTGCTCTCCTTTTTTCCCTCCCTCCCTCCCTCCCCTTCTCCTGTTCCTTCTTTCTTCCTTCCCATTTTCCTTCTCTTCCTCCCTCCCTACTTCAAATCCCCTCTCTCTTCCCATAGATCCTCTTCTTTTATTTTGTTTTTGTAATCATCAGAAAAGAAGTGTTTCTAGATTTCTGCTGGCATGTTGAGGTCACTGGAGTGGTTAACAACTATCTTGATGCTATCAGGAAAGTATGACTTAAAATGGACCAAAACCGAAGAAAAGTAGGCTGAAATTTTGTGAGACATGAAGGTCCAGCATCCCAGCAAATGAGCTAGATGTGAAGGCAGGCATTTATGGACTTCAGACCCACGACCTCCTAAACTTCTGTCTCAATGAAGCTTTTAGGATGGGATGTTGTCGTCCGCAGCCGAAGGAATCCTGCTGGAAAGTGTTCATCATCTCATGAAGTGAGAAAGAGATGTGGTCTGTGGAGGAGGGACAGGTGCTCTTAATCTCTCTAGAAAAGAAATAGAGAACTAAATAAAAAGGAAGCCATTGGTGTTTTAGGATAGTTTTTGATGTTCAAGCTTCACTGCCAATTTGACTGGATTTGGAATCACAGAGGAGACACCACTCTGGCTGTGTCTATGACAGTGTTTCTAGAGATGTTTATCTGTGGAGGGAAGATCTGCTCTGCACTACCCCAGGAACTGAGTTCCTGGGTAGACTGAATGGGGAAATGGTGATAGCATGAATATCAGCAGTCATCTCTCTTTGTATTTGGACTGTGGAAACAGTATGAGTCGCTGGTCCATGTTCTGGTCGCCATGATTTTCCTGCCGTGTTTATAGGTTTGTCCTCAAATTGTGAGCCAAAATAAATCCTTCTTTGAGTTGTTTGTTTTGGGTATTTTGTTCAGCATTTAGAAAAGCAATGAATTCACCATTTTTTTTTCTAGAGACTCTTATTGGACTGTATAGTTAAAGATCTGTGACTAGGTCTACGGTTGCCAGAGTTGCAGTTTTCCTGATAAGGGGACGATGCTTAGCTTTTCTATCCATAGCTGTGTTAGCCATTAAAAAAAACCACCCAACACTTTGCTTTTTCACTGAAGTTGAAAGAAAAACAGAAATGGGATCCATTATCATTCATGGTGTCATTCTGTTAGCACTGCATGATTGGCTTTTTAAAGTCTCAGCTTATTCCACTCTAGATCATCAATGGAGCAGTGACAACATTTGATGTGTCTTTGCCATTGGGTCAAACTAGCTTCCCTATTGACAAGACTATTGCAAAAAATCTCTCAAATGATCTTGCCTCTTCCCTCTCCTTCTTAACTTCTTACATGCCTTCTCAGCTGGAAAATGACCTGTTGAAATGCCTATAGCACGGATTGTACCATCCCCCACAGACTTTCAGTGATATACATTGTTTTCTGGACAGTCTGAGATTCTTGGCTCCTGGGCAGGAAGATTTGAGGGCTGTGTGTATGCATGTGTGTGTGTGTGTTGTTTTGTAAATGGTTTTCATTATTCATGTTCTTGTCCGTCAGCCAAACTAAATTGTCTCCATGCTCACACTGTTGTCTTCTTCAAACGCCCTTTCCCTCATCTTTGCTTGTCAAACCCTCAAAGACAAACAGTCCACAAGCCTTCTCCTGGGTGAAGCCATCTCCACTCCCCCAGACAGGAAGACCTCTCTTTTCATGTACATCAAAGAGTGATTGCATATAAATCTTAGGGAACTTATCTTCCTCACTTCCTACAGTTATTTTAATAGATGAGTGTTTCCCTTAATGAGAGAGAATACAAACCTAAATAGATAATTGTAATGCTGCAAGATCTTGGTGGAAAATTTAGACAAACTATTGGAGAGGCCTATGCTTCCTGCCTCCTCGCTCGGTGGCTCTCGGGCCTGATGTTTTCTGGTCTTGAGTGTCAGCACCCATCTCAGCTGAGGACTCTGATTGTCCCTGATCCTAATCCTGTAGGTTGCACAGCTGAGGTTTTTGAAATGAGCTTCAGGATTCTATTCTGTTTTTCTTCTGTGCTGAAAAGAAAGAGAGGCAGGACATTGGTAAATACGACCCAGAATACTTCCTAAATGGGCAGCAAAGGCTTTGAACATTAGTTTTATTTTGTATCTTTCTTTCTGACATCAGCTGTTGGCTTTACTTTCCAGGCAAATCTGGAGGAAGTAGGAGTAGCCACTCCCCCAAAATGATGGAACCACGGGGCGGTCTTAGAGAATATTCCCCTGCCTCCTTTCCTTGAGAATTTAACTGCTTATGCTCAAAATTCTGGCATCTCAAGCAGGACCACCCCCTAACTTTTCATACTCTAGGTGCATGAGGCAAAGGAGCTAGCTTCTAATGCACAGTGTACACCAGCTGGGCATCCTCTGCCATTCCGAGCTTCGTATGATCTTACTTTCAATTGGCACTGTCCTTGAAGCCTCTTACTTCATGCCGACTTCAAGATGACTAGAATCAGTTCTTTTTAAGTACCCCAGGACACAATGAGAGAGGCAAAGGCATTTCTCTCCTTCAAACTTCTCAATCTTCTGGTTGCTCAGGACTGTTACCAGCAAGGTAGGATAGGTGGTTTAAAAATTAACTCCCTCTGATGACTTTTAAGACACAGCTCAGCCTAGCTGGGATCCAAGCATCTTGGCTTGCTGAGAGTCACCCAGAGGTCAACTTCACTCCAGAGCCAAGCACAGAGTTGTCCTCCAAGTGGAAGATTCCATAATCTGTAGCCCTCACAGGAATGTCTGCTGGGCTGCGCTCCCTGTGACCCACTGACCCTGGTCTCCTCAGTGGACTCCACTACCTTTCTTGAAGCTTCATTTCTGCCCAGTCCTTGTAGGGGCTGATGTTTCTCATGGGTGTTGTTTCTTGGTGTGTGGCACTGAGATCTTGACTTATTCTGGAAAGCCCTGAGCCCTGTGTGCAGAACATTGTGGTCTGAAAGTCATTACTGACTGGCTGTTGTACAAGGGCTTCTTAAACACCTTCATATAGGGGGAATTGAACAAGTAGAGTCAAGGGACTGTAGTACAAGGTAAAAGCAAAAAGGAAGGGAAGCAGTTTCCTTCATTAACCCCCATGATGGTTGTTCTTGGTCATCAAACTTGATTACATCTGGAATCAACTAAAACCTAAGAGGCAGGGTATATCCATGATAGATTTTCTTCTTAACTAGATCTTTTGAAGTGGGAAGATCCACTCCTAATCCAGATCTTTTGAGGTGGGAAGAACCACCTTTTATCTGGGCTACACTGTCTGCTGACAACTTAAAAGGCATGGAAGAAGGAAGCTGGCTCTTTTTGCCTACTTGCTCTTCCTTGCAAGTCCATTCCTTCACTGGTATTATAGCCTGGTTCTTTGGGATTCTGGCATATATTCTGGCACATTCTGAAGACCAGTGGATACTTCTAGCCTTGTGGACTGAACAACTACTGGATTCTTGAACATCTCTTTGGTAGACAGCCAATGTTGGACTATCTGGACCATAACCTGTAAACTATTCTAATAAATCCCATATTGAGGGGACTGAGTTAGCCAGAGCTGACTCCATGACAGGCTGCACACTGGCAGTTTGGGAGACTAGGCCTAAGTTTCTGTTTCCCAGAAATGAGAACCCAGATCCAGGAACCCATGGTTAACCAACCACAGCTTCGAGCAGCCAATCTGAGGATCCCTTGCCACCCTGGAAAATCCCCACAGCCCTAACCAATCACAAAGGCACCCACACCCTTGAAAACAGAGCCAACCAATGGGGGGGGGAGGTAAAAGTCACCCATTCCTGATCTAACTCCTGCTTTAAATTGACCCTGAAAAGCACACACTTGTGTCTCCCTTCCTGAATGGGGATACCCCTGAATATAGGAAATTCCCCTGATTTTTTTCGCTTTTGCATATTATTTGAGTTTGGTGTATCATTCTCTGGTGATTCTTGGACCCTAACAGTATATGTGTTCATTTATTCTATAAACAGTTCTTCTAGAAAACCATGACCAATACAACCCTTTAAGGAATCTAGTTGTAAGGATAAGCTGTCTATCATTATTCCCAGGGGAGACATTTTTCTGAATTTGGGTAAAGTGTACATTGACAGTTAAAGATCACTTATTTGCTTTCTTAGCTCTGCAGGGGCTGAGACAACTTTCCAAATTTGTAAACTTCTTGCATCTCACTCCATTGGTTAAACTGCTGGTAGCTCACACATCATTCCTATCTCCTGCTGCATGCAAGATCCTGCATTCAGCACTGTGACAGATACATTCTTAACAAAGGAGATTTATTTTTATTTTATGTGTCTGAATATTTTGTCTACATGCATACCATGTGCACATGTGCCCTGGGAGGCCAGAGAGAGTATCAGATTACCTGGAACTGGAGTTGTGGACTGCAGTGGGACACCATGTGGGTGATGGGAACCAAGCCTGGGTCTTCCAGAAGAACAGCCAGTGCTCCTAACTGCTGAGCCCAGGAACAAATTCTTTTTTTTTCTTTCTATCTTTCTTTTTTTTTATTAGATATTTTCTTTATTTACATGTAAATTTCTCCTTTCTCAGTTTCCCCTCCAAAAACAAAGAAACAAACGAAAACAAGCCCCTGTTGCCTCCCCCCTCCCCATGCCTGCCAACCCACCCTCTCCCACTTATTGGCCCTGGCATTCC
>NW_022196905.1:68886687-68899928 GCF_008632895.1 Mastomys coucha | reverse complement strand
GGTTTGTGGGTTGTTCTTCCTGTATTCCAAACTTCTGGGCTAATAACCACTTCTCAGAGAGTGCATACAGTGTTTGTTCTTTTGTGATTGGGTTACCTAACTCAGGATGATATTCTCCAGATCCATCTATTTACCTAAGAATTTCATAAATTTATTGTTTTTAATAGCTGAGTAGTACTCCATTGTGTAGATGTACCAGGAACAAATTCTTGACCTTACTTTCAAGAAACTTATGGACTAGCAACAGAAATGTGCCTGGAAACGACCAGCCATCACAAATGTACAGATAAAATAGGCAGTTGTTTGGTGTGTAAAAGGGGTAATTAATTCCCTTTGAGAATCTTCATGGTGCTCTTTAGAAGGTGAAATTTAATTCATGCCTTAGAGGATGAATTACATTTTGATTGGAGAAGATTGGGGGAGAAGAAAATTTGAGCTTGAAGAACTAGAACAATCAGGAGACCAAGGATTCAAGTTGCTTGGATGCTTCCACAGAGTAGCATGAACTCAGAGTGGTACTGTAGAGATCAAAATGAGGGCTGGGGAGGACAGGAGGGTTGATGAAGATTTCCAACACAAGTCACACTGGAGTAAGTATTCAGGTCAGAGAGAGCCAGGGAAGTTTCTGAGGAAAGCAGTAGCCTGAGCCAGGTCGTATTTTATAAACACCACCCTTGGAACAGTGTTACTAGGCCAATGGAGAGGCATGGATCAAGACTTTTGTTTTTTAATCAAAATCTGACTCATTTAGAATTTTTGTTGTTGTCACTAAATTAGAGGGTCAAGAATTTGTTTCTTGGCTCAGTGGTTAGAAGCAGTGGCTGACCCACTCTTTAAAACATGGCCACCTAGATTCACTATCTAGATGTCAAGAATAAGTGGGGTAAATAGAGCTGTGATGGAAGATAAAGGGGGTGGGGAAGGGGATCCACCCAACCTTTCTTCTAAGTTCCTAAAAGATAGGTTTTCATAAGTACTTCAAGTTAGGGGTGGTGATTTAATTATTTATTGAAACATTTCTGAGAGTGTCAAGGAAGGAAGCACTTGAACACTTGGTTGTAAGGGCTGGTTTGATACATGAAGGAACCTACCTAATGAGGTACAGTTAAGTTGGAGAGATCAAATATATCTGATGCTATGACAACCGTGATGAGAGCTGTAGACAATAAGAGGCTCTGGAGTTTAGAGCCACAGTTCATGGTGGAAAGCCAGAGGCAGAGGAGGGTGGCTTTTTGCAGAGAGACTATTTGGAATTGGTTAGGAGCATTTGTAGTAATGTATGTCCTCCACAGTTATATGCAAGCGGCTGCGAGGTTTCTCTGTTACACACAGCCACTGTTCTACAGTGTGGAGATGAGGAACATGGTCCAAGAGAGAGACCTGAGGCATTTACTCCCCCATCTGCATTTGATTAGAAATCTCATGGTCGTAGTGCTCGTGGATGAGATCAAGATCATGCGAGTCAAGTGAACTCGTGGTCTTGAGTTATTGTGTGCATTCTGCTTCCCGTGTCAGAGACTTGGCTGATGTTGGCTCCCATCACTGTGTGATGTTTATTTTCCTCATCTGGAATAGAGGGGTAATAATTACAGATGTGAAAGGCATCCAGCCCAGGGTCTCTGGTACTTAACAACCTGGCCCTCTTCTCTCTCACTGTTGGATTTAATTCTTCCACATCAGAGCATCACCTTTCCTTTGGAAGCTCCATGCTACTTTCTTCCTTGGCCCTACTTGCTCTCTCCAGCTGATGATCTCTTTCTTCTCTTCTTCCCTTGCTTGACTTCCTGTCTTGCTTTGTCTCTGTTCTGTGACCTTTCACCTTGGTAGGACACTGAGGTTTCCACTTAGCTCTTGTGTTATAATGAAATCTCTCTTTGTTCTTCATTTCTATAAATGGGAACTTAATATTTCTCTTTACTTTCAAGAAGGGAAGTGGTATCTTTCAGTAGGCTTGTCGTCTCCTGTCCTGTAGGGAGAGGAGGCTGAGGGTATGAGATACACTTCAGTGCCTCGGAAAAACCTCACTGCGGTCAACTTTATGAACAGGACGATTTGTGTTGAGTATCATTACACATTCCTGTTGGAGACCAATCTGCCAGGCCAGCTTTCTGCATGGCTCCTCAGCAAGCTTTCTGTGCTGTGCTCACAGTACAGTGAACAGAACTACTCAGCTCATTTTCTGAATAGTCATTTTGAGCAAAGCTCAGATCGGACATAGGTTTTGAAAAGTAATTCCAGGGATGATGGGTCATTCTGCCTTCCAAGAGCACAGTGTTCTTGCCTAGAAGGGGAAGGGGGGGCATCTCCAGGACTTAAAGTGAATCTCTAAAAACAGTCGTTTATTCCTGTTGTTCTATGCAGAGGACTGAGCTCTTCATTTATATTCATCAGTAACATTGCTGTGGTTTGAATGTGTCTGTGAAATTCATGTGTCGGGAGCTGAACTCCTGACTGCGATGTTAGATGGTGGGGCCTAATGAGAGGGGCTTGATCATGAGGGCTTTGTCCTCTAGAGTGGATGCATGCCATTGTCTTGCAAGTGGGTTAGCTAAGGGGACGGTAGGTTACTTGTAAAAATGAATTTGGCCTCTTTTTGCTCTATTGAGTTGCCTTTTAATTGTACTGTCTATCTCCCCAGTGCCCACAGAGGTCAGAGGAGATGGTTGGATCCTGTGGGATGGGAGTTGAGAATAGTTTTGAACTACCATGTCGGTGCTGGGAACCAAACCTGGGTCTTCTGCAAGAGTGACAAGTGCTCTTAACCACAGAGCCATCTCTCTATCCCTATATTCATCCATTTAAAAAATATAGACCTGAGAGTTAGGTTGAGAAAAAAAGAAAGCCCTGGAATTATGACTTGAACACCAAATGGAATAACGTCAGCAGAAATGAAAGACAGAATCAGAGGAAAATGAGAGACCAGAGGTAGATTACGAATGAACATGGAGGCTGAGCAAAGGAGCAGAGTTTTCATTTGGGAAAACCGTTAACCAGGAGTTTTTTAACTTTTATTTTTCAACTTAATCTCTATAAAAAAATGTATACTTTTAGACTGTTTTGTTTCTTTATTTGTCTTTTGAAATGGTGTCTCAAAAAGTCCAGGCTGGTCATGAACTCATTATGTAGATGAAACTGGTCTTAAACTCTGCATCTTCTTTCTCCCTTCCACCTCTCACTGCTAGGATCACAGCTATGAACCATCACTTCTTAGCCCGTCAAAGCTTAAATATTCTGATACAAATAAATGAGTAAGTGAAAACGCTTTCAGTGTTGAACAGACACTTCTTAATGATGTGTTGGAATAATAAGAAAGGAAACTATTATCTTAGTGAGGTTGTGAAATAAATGAGAAATTGGCTATATGATCATGAAAGTCGAAATCATAGGAAAAATGCTAGGAGAAAATAAAAGGAATACAGGAATATAAGGAAAATAAATCTATTTCAAAGAAGAGTCTCAGTAGAAAGGAGTCATTAGACTCAATGTCAAAGACTCCTAAAAAGCAGTCACAAATCAAGAAGCCTCACAGCGACTGGAGTTTTATGCTAAATGAAGTGATTTTTCACAGATTCAAGCACCCAATCAATTCCAAGTTCATAAAGGTTTACTTTTGATTATTTCTGGAAAAGAGAGCCCAATAGGTAAGAACCCCAAGATAAGATGCTGTAAGGACATGTAAATTGAGCTTGGGCGCATATTGTGATGGGGTTCCTCCACATGTGTTGGAATGACAGTCTGGATACAGTTTCTACTTGATCTACAAATGAGTCTCCAAAGAGTTATTTTTTATTTTTGTACCTGTGTATGCCAGGTGTGGGCAGGTGATAGCACAGGCCAGAAGATGGCATCCGATTCCATGGAGCTGGATTTAATGGGAGTTGGGAGTCACCAAAATGGGTGTAGGGCAAAGCAGCAAGTGCCCTTACCCTCTTAGATATCTCTCTAGCCCTAGTAAATCATTCTGATTACCATCCCAAAGAGCTTTCTGCGGGCATTTCCTAAGTATCATCGTATTTGTGTTAGCACACATTTGTGAATAAATGCAAATCAAATTTTTCAAAATATTTTTAACTAGTAGAGACTGGTGGATTTTAGTCTTCAAGTGTGCATATAAACTTTAAGCACATTATAATAAACAAGTCAGATGGACTTCAAAAATCAAAGAAAGTTTGTCTGAGCTAAGCATGTTCATTGGCTGAGTCATTGTTTGATTTAGACTTTCAAGATAATTCATTTGCAAATAGTATCAACTGTTTAGAACTGGAATCCATTTATGAATGGCGTCCAGAATATTTTGAAAGATAAAGATCACCATTTTATTGTGTTAAAATCATTGCCATGATTACATCTTATATATGAAACAGTTACTTTTGATCTGATATCAGAACTAGGGAATTCTGTGACTCAGACTAAAAATATCCTACACAAATCCTGTAGTATACACAGCTGACTCTAATATTCACTTTATTTTCCTCTCTGCAAAACCTTATGTTTGTGTATGGACAATGGAAAGAGAATCTGGTTATTGTTTTTATTAAGAATTGTATGGATGTTGGCCTGGAGAGATGGCTCAGCAGTTAAGAGCACTGACTGCTTTTTCGGAGGTCCTGAGTTCAATTCCCAGCAGCCACATGGTGGCTCATAACCATCTGTAATGAGATCTGATGCCCTCTTCTGGTGTGTCTGAAGACAGCTACAATGTACTCATATAAATAAAATAAATTAGAAAGAATTGTATGTGTGTATGGTGTGTGCAAATATGTATGCATATTGGCATATGTGTGGAGTATGTATATGTGTGTGCATGTACATGCATGTGTGTGTGTGTGTGTACACATGTGCTCATGTGCACTTAAGGTTGAGTTAATATCAATTCTCCTCCCTTATCCACTGAGGAAGCATCTCTCAGTTGAATCCAGAGCACACCAATATAGCTAGCTAGCTTTCTTTGTCATTTCCTGTATTCGTCTATGGAAGTTGGAACTACAGGTGGGCTGCATACCCACCCAGTAATTTTATGAGTGCTGAGATCTGAACTCTGGTTTTCATACTTGCACATCAGATGTGTTAACCACTCATTGTTCATGTTTGTATGTACACATATACATATATATGTGTGTCTGTATAATTTTTATATAAGAATTATATAATTTTTGTAAAAATGCCATAGACCACATAATTTTGAACTGCAAGTTTCAATGAATTAATTCTACAGCAGTTTTATAGCTGTGGTGTTGAGTGGGGGAGTGGGTGGTATAGACTGGTGAAAACCCACAGGACAATAAAGACTATTCAAAGGCCATTAGATGGAAAAATGAGCTGCCTCAGTCACGCAAAAGAGTTGCCTGCTTGATGACACAGTTCTGTAAAACTTTGTCTTGGAGTTTAAGAATAAAGCCATGGAAGGCTCGTGTTTCAGAGTTGAGGAGCGTTTCTCTTGGGTCTGGCGTCTGTAACTTTTGGAACCCCTTTGTTTGTTTGTTTGTTTTGATTTTTCTAAAGGAAAATCAAAAGGCTAAAAATTGGCCCTACAAAAGAAGTAGGAAAATGTTCATGTCATGACACTTACAAAAATATTAGAACAGTGAAAAATGTAGCACACTCAGAAAGGAAAGCCAGGAAGGACCAGAAACATTTTTGGGGCGAGCTGGAGGGCTGTGGAGGACTTCCTGGAAATCCTATCTCTCCGCATGTTTGTGTAACTAATCCCCTCCATCTGCACAAACAGATCAAGGGACAGGCGTCTTCGGGCTGTTGTCTGGGAGGAGGTTTTTTTTTTTTTATTTATCTATGGGCTGAGGTGGCTGACTTTGGCACTAATTGGTTCCACCTTCGAAGACAGTTTGGACAGTTATTGAGCATGGCCTCCTCAACACATCTCAGAACAACTCTATACAATTACAGGAGGGGAAAAAGAGTTTTGGGAAGGTTTATAGTCTATCAAAATTTCCAGCAGCTTAGTAGGAGCCTTTGCACACGTTTAAAACCCAATAATGCAGGCAGACAGATGTGTCTGGGCTCTGGGGGCAGCTCAGTGAGGATCAAGGAATGTCCTGACCTGGTTTGAATGTCTCGCCTTACTTCGGATGACTGAGGTAGTGGAGGGCTGGGTTAGGCATTTGTCATCTGGAATGGGTCCAAAGAGAAGTAATAGATTTTCCTTTAATTAAACGTAACACTGCTAACCTCTCACCCACTGTGCTAAGGAATGCATTTAATCTTCTACTTGTATGCAACAAAAATATGCAACTGAGCCTATAATGTATGTATTGAGTGTATGCAGGAACATAAGGTAGGGAACTTTGTCCAAAGAGCTCAAGTGTGGTTGGGGAATGGGTACATAAAAATTAACAATAAAATAGCAGAACTGTTGGAACAATCCAGAGGTTTACAAATGATGTAAATCTTGGAAAACTGCTTTGTGATGCATGCAAATGCAAAATATTTATCTATTCTGTATCTTATTAGTTCTACTAATAGAACATTGACTAACTAACTAACTAACTAACTAACTGAAATGAGCATGTATGTCCATAAAAGAAGACATACAGAACAAGGTTCACCTCAGCTTTATTCATAGTAATCTCCAGGTAAAAAC
Source organism: Mastomys coucha (assembly GCF_008632895.1). Taxonomy (NCBI): domain Eukaryota; kingdom Metazoa; phylum Chordata; class Mammalia; order Rodentia; family Muridae; genus Mastomys; species Mastomys coucha. Next base: position 68,893,330 of record NW_022196905.1, on the reverse strand, counting down.
TCCCACTGTCTAACAGTAGGAGAATGGACAAATAAACTATTGTATATCCACAAAGTGGAAAAATACAAAAGAATTCTTATGTTTCCACTTACACTTTAAAAAAGTAGCCAGGTAATGTTTACTGCCATGAGAACTGTAATTGTGGTTACCTTTCGGTAACAAAGTATTAACTGGGAGGGGTACAAAAGAGTCCACTGAGACAATGGAAATGTTTGCTCTCTTGATCTGGGTTTGAGTCCCAGTGCACACAAATGTAGTACTTAAAGAGCTATATGCCTGTGGACCCTTTTATGTTGTGGAAGCTATGTCTTACTAAAATAGTTATGAATGATGATTTTATGAGAGTAAGGTGATACAGTGATACAGATGAGGGAGCCTCTTTTTCTGGGAGAAGGAGATGTACACAAGGGACATTGACCCTGTGTACTGAAGGGGCCTGGAACGCCTGGCTGAATATTCAAGGATTTTGGACATAAGCTAAGAGGTAGTGTGTGTAGTCAAGATAATTGACTGAGACCAGGAATAGGGCTGTAAGAATGAAGAGGGGCAGAGATACAGATGTTTCTGAGAAACAAAAAAAGACTCAACACATCTAGGGAATGAAGTTGTGAGTGAAGAGGCAGTGTATTAGTCACAGTTCTCTATAGGAACAGAACAAACAGGATATATATATACATACATATATATATGTATACACACACACACATATATATATATAAAATTATAAGAGGGAGTTTATCAAATTGACTCACAATGGTCAGTAGACAGCCCTGCAACTGCAGGCTGATGACCTAGGGAAACCTGTAAATACTCAGAACAAGAGAGACTAAGGATGCAGTCCAGTCTGCAGTAGAAGGTCTAAAGCCTGTTACCGAGTCACTTGATTCCAGTCCTATGAAGACAAAATGACTCTTTGTGTTTCTCTTCAGGGGCTTGGTTGCCAGTGTAGGTGCTTCTAAAGAGCACAGAAGGAAGGTCATGTTTAGAATCACCCTGTAACGCCTAGGATCTGCACCAAATGAACACAGTCATGCCTCATCCGTAAGTGAAATCGTGGCTGGTTTTCTTCCACAAGTGCGATCCTTAGCCCTGCATCTGCATGGCAGGACCATTACGCAGGCATTTTTCAGTGCCCTGAAGAGAGTTTCTAAAATGTTTAATGGTGATGACATTTATGTTGACATTTTGGTACATTTGCCTTCCGTATGACCCGTCCAAGTGATTAAATCCAGAGCTTCAATGGATTTTAGTTTGCTCCAAACTCAGTTTCAATCCAGTATAGTTAATTTTGTAAAGCCATTATAACAAGTTTCCAACTTGGACAACACTGTTCTATCAAGTTCAAGAGGTATAATTGCAATATGGTGTTTGAGTTAGCTCTTGCTACTACTGTTGTGTTTGCTAGGGGGCACTGTAGCGCACCTTTCTATTCTGCTCCTTGAGTGACGTGGTTACTTAAAGTGTTATCCTGATGGAGACGGTTTTTTTTGGAGCTAGAAGGTAGCTTGTTTACTGCTGCCTGATGAAAAAAAAAATTATCTCTCTTTTGTTTAAAACCGAATTAATATGTCTTGAGTGTACATGGCTCTTCATTTCTTCAGTGTTTGGCGTTAAGACTACATGGATTTATCAGGTTGTCAGGCAGAGCTTGCTGGATTGCAGAGGTTGTACACTCTGCAGCAACCCAGGTCTCCACATCGAATAAGCCATCTTATTTCCTGGGCTGGGTCAAAATAAGTACTATAGCCGGCCTCTCCTGATGCTTTTCCTGCCCTTGGGGGCAGGGTAAGAATGGCTAACAGAGAGCTTCCTGTTTCCTGTTTGCTTCTGGGAGGCACGATTCTAAATGGCCCCATTTCTCTGCCTTTGGAAAGGCTATTGTCCTCTGCCCTAAATCAACCCTCATGGGAAGTCACCTGCAGTTCTTTTCTTTGGGCTTCAGGGTCTAGAGATCACCCTGATATGCTCTTACCCTGCTAGAAGGTAAAATGAAATGGTAAAGTTGTGTCATAGATGCTTTGAAGATGTTTGTTAATTCAAATAAGCCACCAAGTCATCTTTTGAGTATCTCTATAATTGATATGTTTGGACTCTGTTAGTGTGAAAATCCTGATAATAAGGATTTGATGTGCAGATTTAGAAGAGAAATCATTTCTCTAGTTCACTCTGTTAAATTGGTGGATTTGAATAGGTTAAGGCTATACCTCGGTGAAATCAATGTACATTTTCGGTTATGGACTTGTTTTTGTGAGATGTGTAAGAAAAGAACCCCACTAAATTCATGTTGGGAGTAATGCATTAAACTGTGATTTGAGCTTGAGAGTCAGACTTTCTGTGCTGGGAGGGCACGGGCCTTGCCTCAGTATGTGGAGGGCCTGTGAGTCCTCTGTCTCTGTGGATTCTGTGTCTCCACAGTCCTCTGAGCCTACTTTATTTTTCCTCAAGCTTGCATGTGTCAGAAACACCCGAAGGCTTACTAGGCCTTTAGAGTTTCTTTTTCAGTAGGTTTGGAGAGAGGCCTGAGAGTTTGCATTTTAAGAAATTAGGCAGGTAAAAAGGCTTAGAGGGTAAAGGTAAACATAGAGACCCGAGTCTGATCATTATGAAGGTAATAAATAAATTACCGAGTAATGGTGATGCCTCTGGTCCAGGTGTGACACTGAAGACAGTGCAGAGTGTTATGGGTTCTGATTAGATCCAGCATAATGCAAACACCAAGTCAATGCAGATGACAAAAATTTACTGAAATCAAGCCACTACTGATCGATCAGGCATGCAGAACAGACTTGGTAACTGAACTATGACCCTGAAGGGAAGTGGTACAGTGTATTGAAAGGATGAAACCAGAAAGTGAGAGGGAGCAGGGTGGGCTGTAGCATTGTCCAATCATATTTTGACATAAGGGGTTGAACAAGGGAGTTTCCACCAATCATGATAGGAGTTGGTTCCTGGGCCTGGGAACATGAACTCTGCCAGAAAGATGGAGAAGTTGTCCTTGAGATAGTTGGACTCAGTCAACTCTCTTCTTCCAAGCTGTCCCTGAGTTGGCTGAGCTCAGACAACTGTTTCCTTACAATAGAAGTTGTTCAGCTATTGGGAAGTCCCCAGCTTCTTTAGGGCCTGGGACCTTGAACTTAGTTTCTCCCCATGGTTAAATGGAGTCTGAAAACAAAATGGCAGTATTTAGGACAAGTTTCTGCTGTGGACTGGGTTGTTGCCGGGATTCCTTGTTCCATGGGATGAGTAGAGTTCTGGTCAGGTGGGCAAAAAATTCAGAGGATGACAGACAACACAGGGAAGTGCAGAATCGGAATATATTTGCACAAAGTAAAAAATCAAGCTTATATAGTATACAGAAAATGAAAGGGAGTTAGGGCGATTGACAGAAATCATGTAGGCAGGTGGCGGCCACATCAAAGTCAGTAAGATCAAACAGACAGGTGCGAATGGTTACTTCAGAGAAACAGTGATGCTCTTTCCCACTGGGCTATCTTGGCAACCCCAAGCTAATTCTCTGGGTCTGGTCAGAGGCAAGCACCAGGAGGTCCCATTCTAACAGCTCCTGAGAATGCCCTTGGCCGTAACATAAACAATTAGTGATGGAAGCCCTTCAACTTCTCTAGTATGTAAAGCAATTCCACAGTGTGTGTGTGACTGCTCTGAGAATTTTTTTTTTTTTTTTTTTTTGGTTTTGGTTTTTTAATACAGGGTTTCTCTATGTAGACTTGGCTATCCTGGAACTCACTCTGTAGACCAGGCTGGCCTCGAACTCAGAAATCCGCCTGCTTCTGCCTCCCAAGTGCTGGGATTAAAGGCATGCCCCACCACTGCCCAACTGCTCTGGGAATTCTAATGTCACTTTATTTACAGTAAACATTAATGTTTGGTCTTCTATCACTAACTCTGGAGACACCTTGTCTGATGAAGCAGCTTTTTTGTGAAAATTCCAAGCTAATATGATCATTAAAACATTGTGGAGGCCAGGAAACAATGTTTAATCTTAGTTTTAGCTATTAACAAATCATTTCTTAGGGCACCTATATGCCTGAATAAAGAAAACACGCAAAACTTTCCATAGACTTTTGTAGAGACCAATCTGGAACGCATCTGAGTTAGGAGATGCCAATGAAATGAACTCCAGGAGGCTAGCTAGCCTTCCTTTGAAGCTGTACACCTCAGATCTGTGAACAAGCTTTCAGGCCTGACATGTGGAATTTATTGGAGTGATGAGTGGGCATGGCAAGTTTCTTTTGCTTGTTCCCAGCACAAAGATTCTTCTATCTTGTATTCTTGCTGAGATTATTTTAGGTCTAACTAGAATTTATTTTCTTTGATGGAGAATCCCATGGAAAATTTTACCCAACTCTATTTTAGAAACCTGAGGTCACAATACCTCTGCTAACTTATCTTAGCTTCTGTTAAACTACTTGCTTGCACAAAACCTTTCCCCCCTGTGACTACAGAGTGAGATACCAGGATGTGGGTTTTGCCTTTAAAAAACTCTTACAGTTGGGTCTTTAACACATGAGTGTAGTCCCAGATGGGAGAAACAAAGACTTTCAATTGGCTATAAACTGTGTCTGAGTGGTCAATGATGGTGGGCTCCTGGAAACACAGGGTCCACACTTTAAAGAACAATGCTTGAAGCATCTTTGTCAGACAAATTAATGACCTTCCCAAGTCCACCCCTGCAAACCCCAAACCTTGGATTCTGTTAGTCTGATGGCAGAATGGATTTAAAAGATGATTACACTATGGATCTTGAGAGGTGGATCTGATTTGTACTGCTTGCATGGGTCCAGGCTAATCATGAGGGGCTTGAAGCAAACAAGTCAAAGGCAAGAGGAAAGACATGGAGACAACTTTAGAGCTGATGGAGGATTTTACAAAACAAGGAATTTTGTCAGCCTCTAGAAGATGAACAGGATGAAGAAAAAACTCCTCCAGTGGAACCTCCAAAGAGAGTCAAGTCCTATCAGCACTTTGCTTTTTAACCATGGATGATTAATTTTAGGTTTCTGATTGAAGGGTTGTTTTGAGACACTATGTCATTTGTTACAGTGACCACAGGAAACAAACATCACTCACACTGCAGACTGTATAAATCTTATCTCCTTGAGTTCGAATTTTAGTCCTCCTCAATCCAGATCTTTAGGATGTTGTCACACATGGATGTCAGTTCAGAACTTTCTTTTGGTGAATTCCTAGGTAACTTATTATCTTCTTCAGTTACATTAATTGCTCAGAAGACCACATTCATTTAACAGTTATAATTCAAAGTCCCAGCTGAGGCTGAGAGGAAAAGTTCAATGTCCACTCCTAAGGTGCTTCCATTCTGTCAGGGTAGTCATTGTGACAAGGCCATTTCAATCATACATGACACACAGATGAATACATTATATAGCTACAATGATAACATATCCTGTACCACCTTAGAGTACAATCATTCATTTATTTGAATTTCCATATAAAAACTAAAAAATTTCTGTGTGGAAGAGCAATTTGTAATAAACTTAACTTCCTAAAGACAGTAAATGTTTCTCTTTTTGGAGCCACCTGATGTTGCTTCTGTGTTCTCTATGTTCTTGTGTTCTGGGACGAAGGATTGCACCAGGAACACATGGTTAGAAGTGGGAACAGAAGCAGAATTAAAGGAAAGACAGCATTCCTCCCCTGAGAATGGGAGAAGGATAGCAAGTTGGGAAAAAGCATATGCTTCAAAAGTACTCAGCCCAGAGGCTCAGAACACTGGATAGGCTACTCAGGTAGCATCAGGCCTCTGCTTGCACATGCACTGTTTGTTATGTGTAGCCCAAGCAGATTGGGGAAATAATAAACCTGCCTCAGCCTCAGAACTGGTTGGGATCATGCTACAATGTTGTCTAATTGTCCTTCTTAATCCTCACTCCTGCACTGGAAAACCTGTTGACTGACTGAGCCGGCTTGGTCACATCTGAGAGAGGCTTGATAAATAAAGTAATCCTGTTTGCTCAGATGTCTCAGGCAGTCCTATAGTCCACTCATTGCAAAAGTTTATTCAGCTCTGTTTCTGGAACAAAATGGAGTTTTCAGACTAGCACGAAGACTTGAATTCTGATTTAGGATGAAGTTGTTCATGCAAAGGGGAGTTTAGGTAGTCAACAAAGTGTAACAATGTCACACATGTGTTCTATCTTTATCCTTGTCTTAATTGAAAATCCACCTCAGTCTCTCAAGCATCATGAAGCATACCCATTGCTTACGTAGCATAAGGCGGGGCTCTAGTTGTCACTGGAGCAACTTGGCAAATGGAAGCTATGAGAGATGTAATGTATTCCAGAGATTCTTCAAAAATCACTATGCAGGAGACTTTTGGTAATGCCAGCTGTCCATCATGTCTTCAACCGACAATAATCAGGAATGATGGATCCAACCAGAAAATCCTCAAGTTCTCAGTGGCACTTGGAAGTTACCAAGGAGAGAGAAGTTGAGAGGTCAAAATCCCTGAGACTAGAGAAGCAGTAAAATGAAACCAGTCTTTGCTGTCTTGTTCTTCTTAGAAGTCTTGGGTGAGGTCTGTGAGTGGAGAGTGAAATATGAAGAAGCTAAACTGAGAAGGGGATGGGGATGAGGATGAGGATGAGGGATGGGGTAGGGGTGGGGA
>NW_022196905.1:68880434-68886338 GCF_008632895.1 Mastomys coucha | reverse complement strand
GGGGATGGAGATGGGGTGTAGGGGGAGATGGAGATGGGGTGGGGGTGGGGATGGGGGATGGAGTGGGGGCCAGAGTGGAGATGGGGATGGAAGTGGGGGGGTATAGCGAGTTAGAGGCCCTGAGAAAAGTGTTTCTATTCCATCTCTCCAGACTGTGCCTTTTGCTCTTTGTGTATGGATACTGTTAGAGATGAGTTCATCTTACAACACTGGGTAGCTGGGCTGTGAAGGGAAGGCATTCCTGAGCTCCACCTGCTGAGAAATGGCTTCCTGATGATGATTTGTAGCAGTGGCCGCTCTGTTGGCCTATATTGGGAGGCTGTTCATTTCACTCGTACCAGGAGGCCCCAGCCAGCAAGTAGTCAGAATGGCTAACACTTCCCCCGCAGTTCTAACCAATGAGGAGGCCCTGGTGATTCCCCAGCTAGCTCACTCCCTGCAGGGAGAGGAGGGCAGAGGAGGTAGAGAGGGCCTGGCTGTCAGCTTCCTTTCTCTTTCTTTTATCCTTTCCCCCTCTCTTGATTCAAATTGATCTCAAATTTACAGAAAAGGAAAGTACCATATTTTCATGACAGATAAGAGAACCACGTTTGGCTTTATGGTATGTGGATGCGCTCTTCAGTCAGAAAAATGGCTGTGCTCCCTGACGGTTCCCATGAACTGAGGGACACTCCACTCCACGAGGCAAGTTGTCTTACTCTTTATCACCCTTTATCATTCTGATTTGAAAATCTTATTGGAGGGGAAATTGAGCAGGTAATGAGTATAGCTTACATCCCGGGGGGCCTTGAAATGCAGTTTACTAAACCAAACACAAAAGACAACAGTCTAAACATAGATTCAGCCACGGTCAAGCTTTTCCTGTGAAAGAAACACACACACACACACACACACACACACACACACACACACACACACACACACACACACACTAAGCAGGGGAACTGTCACACTTCCCATTGTTTGTCACAGGCTAGTTTGGGATTTTACAGTGACAGCTGCCAGAGGCCTTAATGTTTCAGCAGAGAGGTAAAAAGCAGGGCAAATGTTGGGAGTCTCTGGGTCTTCACCAGCTCGCAAGCCTCTATAGCCGCCGGTCTTCTTACAACAGGGCTCTGTACTTTCTACCCCTGAGCTGAGTGCCCAGGTTGCATTAGGCGCTGGCAGTAATTATTCTTCAGACTGAGGGCTTCAGGGAAGAGTCAACCTCAACACTATAGGGTCAGATGTCTCCCAGGCTATTAAGTTCACGAGGAGAAAGACCAAGAGGTCTGATTTGGGTGATGTTTTCATCTCTCTGCTGTGAGATTCTGGGAGTCATTTTCTAAAGGATGTCAGGAAGCCTAGAAAGTCCAGTGGCCTGACGGTGTCAGCGGAGTCCTGGCAGGTGGAGGGATAGATGCAGAGAGAGATGGAGACAGGAGGGTGAAGGCAGTCAGAGGTAGGAACCTGCTTTGCCTGTCTGTTCAAGGCAAAGGAGGGGGCTAAGCTGGAGGACTTGAGGCGGAAGATGCTTGAGTGAAGAAAGACCTCACATAATGTTAGAAACTGATGATGGGGTGAATGGTTGCTCCTGGGAAGAGCGGATTTGGTGAGATCTGGGTTTTAAAAATGGTTCTTCGGAAAGAGGCTTTGGTTGTAAAAGAGTCAGGAAGATCAAAGAAGTTACTTAGTTTTAAACATAAAAATACTACATTATTGAGAGACAACAGCAGATGGACACCTTCACAATATGTGTGTGTGTGTGTGTGTGTGTGTGTGTGTGTGTATGAACGAGGAAAACACACATTATTCTCTATTTTATGTATTTATTTTTTGCAGTACTGGCAATCAAACCCAGGGTCTGGTTCATCCTAAGGCATTGGAGCTACACCCACAGCCCACTAGTCTTTATTATTATTATTATTATTATTGTTGTTGTTGTTGTTGTTGTTGTTATTGTTATTGTTGTTGTTGTTTAACAAATATAGTTCTAGGTTCTCAAGAAGCCAAGATATAGTCTATATCCTGGGATGGATAAGGAGAACCAGGTCTCCTGCTTTTCCCAGGGCACTCTCTACCATGTGATACTGCAGCCAGGTAGGACAGGCTGTGACCCATGTCACCACCAGGGTGGTGTTCTTCTTTTTTTTTTTCATTTTTTGAGACAAGGTTTCTCTGTATAGCCATGGCTGTCCTGAAACTCACTCTGTAGACCAGGCTGGCCTCGAACTCAGAAATCTGCCTGTCTCTGCCTCCCAAGTGCTGGGATTAAAAGCGTGCGCCACCACCGCCCGGCTCAGGATGGTGTTCTTTTGAGGCTGTGCTCTTGAGTAAATACTGAGAACAGCTGAATCTTGGCTTGCTCCTGTGGCCTGAAGAGAATTTCTCTCGTTCCCCTTGGAGAGATTTTTCCATACTGTGGGGTTTCAAAAGTAATCTGTTGTAGCCACTGCTCATGTGTCAGTGTTCCTGGAGGAGGAAACAGCAGGGTGTGAAGGATGTTGGGCTGGGGAGTCAGGTTGCTACTGGGTTAGCAGTTTCTGCCCTGCCTCTTAGCACCTGTGTGTGATCTTGGCCAAGACACTTGACCTTCAGGCTCAGCGTCTTTGTAAAGTAGATGTGTTATTAGGCCTACCCCGAGGAGCTATAAGGATTCAAGAGGATGATGTGCACACTGACCTTGGAAGAGCTCCTGGAACGTAGCAAGTGCTTAGTGATGCCTTGGCTATTGTTGGTATTATTATCTTCTTTAAGACATGGCTGAAGTGGTCTTCAGTGCTGTGACATTTGAGCTTCGGTGCCATCTAGTGGCAGGGACACTTCAGATGATGTTGTAAGCCTTTGGGGGTTACCTTCACAGGTGACAAGACAAAATAAAAAGCAAACTAAAAACAAACAAACCATCCATCAATCAAAGAACCCCTGGTTTTCTCTGTCAATAGAGATCTCATTACAAGTCTAGCCTGAATAAAGAGAATAACTTTGTCTCTTCAGGCAAAAAAAAGGGAATTTGATTATTTCGTATCTTCTGTTCCTTGAAGTGGCCATACAGAAAGTTCTGTGTTCATAGTGGATATAGCAGCCCCTGGGGCAGGACAAACCTGTCAGGACAATGCTTAGGGATGGGCTTATGGTTTGCAAGTTACCAGTCGAAGGACTTCAAAAACGAATTAGCAAAAAGTAACTATGGTAGAGTTGAGTTGTTAAGGGAATGTGTACAATGCTTAACATAAAACTTGTTGCACATGTGGTCAGTAGTTAGACTTGTTTTTACATCTGCAGTAGATTCTTAGGCTAAGGAAGTATTCCATTTGTTCATTCATTCATTCATTCATTCATTCATTCAATGACTGGAAGACAAACCATGCATGTGCCTGGAGCTTCTCTGAATTTGTGTTGAGAGCCACTAATCAAAGAGATGCCCAGGGTGCGAGTATTATTGGGGAAGTTATGGACTGAACAAAGGACTGTCCTCAGAGCATAATTTTCATCATAGACATAAACTATTTATACAAACTTACATGGAATATTAACCTGAGCAGAAGATTAAATATCTTTTAAAAGATTGCATTGTTTATTTATTTAATATGAATTATGTGTACATGTGTGTATCCGTGTGTGGGAATGTGAATGCAGGTGCCCACAGAGTCCTGAAGGTGGCATTGGATCCTTTGGAGCTGGAGTCACAGGCAGTTGTAAGGTGCCTAATGTGGTGCTGGGATTTGAATTCAGATCCTTTTCAAGAGCAATGAGTGCTCTTAACTGCTGAACCATTACTCCAGTCCCAGGGAAACAGATTTCCCTTAAACATTACTACTGTATTATAATGATTTTTTTAAGAAGGTGAAAAATGGAAACCTCTTGAGGAAAGAGTGGCTTTATCGAATTTGCCTAGAAACATGGTGTGGGCTGGTGGTAGACCTAGAGTCTCCATTAGTGGGCTGTGGTCTCAGTGCGATGGTTCAGCTGGCTCAGGGGACCTCACCCACTTGTTGAGGTGTTAAAGAGCAAGGTGTTTATTTTTTTAACCTGTCGATTACCAATCTCATTATCTCTCCCCTCCCCCACTCCATTCCCCACATTAGCCCCACGATCCTGTATATCTTCTCACTTCATTTTCTAGGAGTTTAGTAAGTTCCTTAAGATTTGCTTTACTAAATCACCCAGAGGCATATAACAGACCTGGATACATTCTTAGATTAAGTCCTAAGAGAATGGGTTTTATAAAGGGCTTGCGGGAAGTGTGTTGAGGAGGAGAGAAAGCAGATGTGATTCTCAGGAAGAATAAAGTATAATAATATGGTAGGCATAAATGCTGATGAGTGCTATCTATGTACAGGAGATGTTTATTTTATTCCAAGTAAATAATACCAATGTACATCTTTCATAGTATCAACAACAAAGACATTAAACTAGACGGGCTCTTCCTACACAAGATGGGATTCTTGCATATATCTCCACATGGAAGAACATACTGAAGTCTAGTTGACTTTTTCACATATCAAAATGGAGCAGCAATTTAAAAGACATCAAGAAACTCACAGCCTGGAGAATGTCTGTTTAAGTCTCAAATGTCCCATAAGTGAATGGTGTTTGGGCATTCCCAGATAATGCTGATAAGGATGGTCCAATAGCATTCATTCCGTACCCCCAAGGCCCCTCAATTACTCTTCCCCACACGGAGAAGGAAGCTACTGTGTGCCTGCTGCACGAAGCCCATTCTCTGGGGTCTGTTGGTTCCTTTCTTTCTGAACCCTGCCTTCCTGCTTCAGTGCTCCAGTTAGAGCTTCCTGAAGAGAAAACACCTTCCCTGAACCCACTTGGCAGGCTGCTTCTGAAATTAATTTTCCTTCATGTAGATACATTCCTCAGACCCTAGAGGATAATCAAGAGGTTTACTTTATAGTAGTTCAACATTAGTGCCAATCCTCAGGGTTGGGGACTTTTGCTAAAATTGTACTTTTTTTTAAAATAACATTTCCTTAGTAGGTTTCATATTTCTGTTGATCTGTAAAAGAGAATTCTCTTTACACACCCTGACAGAAAAGATCTGCTAATTTCTTCCATAGCTGGCTCCTGACTTTGAAAAAAAAGATGGCTAAAAAATGTGGCTTTACGGGCTGGAGAAATGGCTCAGTGGTGAAGAGCACTGACTGCTCTTCCAGAGGTCCTGAGTTCAAATCCCAGCAACCACATGGTGGCTCACAACCATCTGTAATGAGATGTAATGCCCTGGTGTGTCTGAACACAGATACAGTGTATTTACACATAATAAATAAATTAATCTTAAGAAAAAGAAACTTAAAAAAAAATGTGGCTTTACCTTTTATAGTAAAGCTACTGAGAGGTGGGCGTGGTGGCTTAAGGTTATAGACCCAGGAATCTGGAGACTGAGGTCAGGGGAATCTCATAGTCGAGGCCAGTCTGAGCTATATAGGAAGTATCTGTCACACACACACACACACACACACACACACACACACACACACACACACAGGCAAGCCAACAAAAGCAGGGTCTTCATTTTCATGTTCTCTCTAGGTTTCATTGTTCCTACCACTGAAGCCTGCTCAAAAGGTTCTTTCTGTTCTTAATTGTTTCTGGTGGATTCTAGATGAAGATGACACAGCCTTCTCTTTAGAAAGCTGATTTTTGAAAGACCTATCATCACAGTTTGAATACAACTCCTAAATGCTGTTAGTCCATAGTTTGTCTTCTCCAGAGAATAGCAACAGTCTGAAACATCTGTGTATTCTCTTAATGGGCTCCTTTATTAAGTGGCACCACGATTTACCTATCTTCACTCTGTAATGCCTTTTTCTTGGTTCTGTCATGTATCCTGTCTTCTGTCAAGGTTGGAGTTTTGAAGAGCTCTTTTTGGTGTGTGTGTGTGTGTGTGTGTGTGTGTGTGTGTGTGTGTGT
>NW_022196905.1:68842934-68875434 GCF_008632895.1 Mastomys coucha | reverse complement strand
CAATGTGGGTCACAAGTGATAGTGTAGGTCACAAGTGACGGTCAGAGGAACAGGCTAATTCCCCTCCATCACTCCATCAGGCTTTCTAATGTAGACTGGGGAATAGTATCAGTGGCACATACAGAGAATGGGTCTCTATAAGCTCTCCCCCGAGGCAGCAACTGAAAGATTGAGGTTTGTACTGGTACCCCAAGATCACCAGAGTTGATACAGCCTGGTCTCACTAAAGGCCAGTCCTGGATGGAAGAATTTTGCCAGCAACTCCAGAAAGAGGGAAGGCCACCACTTTCTCTATACTTCAGCCTTACCCAGAAGTAATTAATTTGGGGAGGTGGAAGCTGGCAGAGCCAAGATGGAGTACGGTCCAGTGCAAAGTTATCAGTGAGACATCACCATGATGTACAAACTCTGCATATGAAGCATTAAGAGGTCGCTCTGGGCCACAGCTGGCAGTTAAATACTGGGACCCAGTGAGACACCACCATGATGTACAAACTCTGCATATGAAGCATGGTCGCTCTGGGCCACAGCTGGCAGTTAAATACTGGGACCCAGTGAGGAACACCGAGGAACTGGGCTTCTCCCCTATCAAGCATTATTTAGAAAATACATTTTATACATAATAATTGGACACATTTATGGGGTGGACTGGTATTTCAACGCACTCGTGTTGTGTGTGTGTGTGTGTGTGTGTGTGTGTGTATTGTGTGTGTGTGTGTGTAATGACCAAATCAGAGGAACTAGCATACACATAGCCTCAAATATTGGCTATTACTTTGTTCTGAGAACATTGAAATCTTCCCTTCCACCTATTTTGATGTATACAATAAGGTATTGTTAACTATGGGCACTGTATTGTGCTGGAGGGCACAGACGTCATTTCTCCCATGTAACTAGTTTTGTAACCTTTACCCTACTTCAAACATTTTTAAAGCGTTTTAATTCTTTCAGATTTTCAGACCCTGTATCTTGGTCATGTTTACCTGATTCTTTCCTCTAGTTCAATGGCGTCTCAGTTAAGGCAAGGAAAGGTTCGGGGGCTCTTTCCCCTCCATGCTAGATGGGATGCTGCCTGGCTTGTCAAATGTTATTTTTTATTGTGAAAAATGTTAAAAGATAACTTAAAAATTAAACAATATAGCACTCATAATACCCATAGCATTACATAGTTATTTGTTTCCATCCTCTTGTGCATGTTTCTACATTTTTTAAAGTCATAGGACATATATATATATATATATATATGTATGTGTGTGTATAATATATACATATATATATATATATGACAATAAAATCTGCTTTTAGTTATTTCAACTGTTAGGATGTCTTGGAAGAAAACTAAAGTATTCTAAATAAAGGGCAGTGACAATAAGCTCTTGTGTTTATTGTTGAGAATTGTTTTAAGGAGTCATACAGAGTTGAACAGAGTGAGTGCATGGGCTGATTTGTTAAGTGTTAGCATTTAAAGCTAAGCGGGCCCTGGTGGCTTTTGTACACAGTGGAACACATATTGGGGATATTATTTAATGAATTAGACTAAATTGCATTTGAATGTGGGTAGGATGAAACCCAGTTACTGCTTAGGGAGACTGGATTCATAGCAGATCAAGCTCTCTGTGCAGCCATCCAACGGTTATATGGATTTGGATTTGTGATCCAAACCTTGTGGTAGTTCACGGTGTTGAAAAATCTGTAAAATATAGGTGAGCTAAAAAGACAAAAATTAGTTAATATCTACAATCTTATCATTTCCCCTTTTACTATATTAAATGTCTGTCACATGCATAGGTGTGTCTTTGTGTGTCACAGTGTGCATTTACCACCTCCTATTTTACAAGTTGTCCTTTTCTTGTATTATGTCACAATCATGTCTCAAAATACGGCGGTTGGTCCTGTCTGCGATGCTCTGGTGATGAAGAATGCTTTGTCAAGTGTCCTGATCCCAGGCTCTGTTCACAGCCACAACTCCTGTCTTCGCTTCTTACTCTTCTCCATCTCAGGTCTTGCCACGACTAGAATTTTCTTTCGGTGTAATCAATGCCCCTTTCCCTTCAACCCACCAATCTATCTTTTTTTTACCCTCCTCGGGAGCCCCACCTTGAAGGAAATATTAGAGGCTGATCACTGTCTTCTGGAGCCCAGCTGTTTGCCAGGGTCAAGCTGAGCAGGAGGAGATCCTGTCTCCTGTCTCCTGGCTGCGACTGGGGTCCTCCACTTGTCGCCACTTGAGATTTAAGAGGCAAAGGAAACATGGCTTGTTTCCTGTTTATGGAAGGCTCCTCTTTCCTCCGCAGCTTTACCTGTCTCCTTTTTCCTGCCCTTGCTGGTCACGTGCCCCCGACAACTTCCTGCTCTGTGTCCTGCGATGGAAGTTTGGTGGAGATGGCCCCACCTCCACCCCCGCCAGGGTCATTTTATGTTCCATTTACTCAACTATCAATCATTTCTAAAAACCTCATGGATGACTTTCGGCTGTTTGGGATGATTTTTCCAGGCGAACTCCCTTCTCAGTGGCAAAGCACCGCACTAAGGTCTCTTGTTCCTGGAACAGATCCTTTCAATGATCAAACACTGGCAGCAGGAAAATTAATAGGAAGGAGTCGTTCGTTACTTATGACCATCTTCGTGCCCCGTGACTCATCTGTCTCTGACTGTAAGCCCGGGTGAACACCAACTTATAATAAAAGTGGCAGTCACAATTTTTATTCACAAAGCACAAGAAGGTAGAGAGTGACAGGCAACTGTGTCTTTGACCTGCACCCTTCTCTGTACACGCGCTGTTGCCACCCTATGTGATGTTTAATTAGGGAGCAACTAGAACGTGTGCTTCAGGCACAGCACACTCAACTCTGGGAGTGTGACCAGCCCGGGTTGACCCGTGCTACCAGTGTGAAACACATACCAGAGCAAAAAACCAAAACAAATCTCAGGAAATAATATAATCCCTCTTATAAATATTTCATACTGATTACATGCCTATGATATTTGGGATATTATAAGTACATTTTACATGTTTCTTTTTATTTTTTTAAATGTTACTAGAAGATTTTAAATTGCCTATGTGACTTCCATTTGTTGTTTAGATTATCTTTCTACTTGTCAGTGATGGTCTGTTAAAAAATAAATGGGATCATAGCACATTTGTATATGGCGAGAAGCATGGCAGTGTAACGTAAGTATTGTTCTCATCTTTCCTTTCCACTTGGCAATGGCTTTGGAAATCATTACATATTGCTACTTAAAGAGACTTTAACAATAACGATTTGTGATATTCTGCTACATAAAACTCCCTGTATATAATCAGCCCTTTCTGATAATCTGAGTTATTTTAATTTCATTCCTCATTTCCTTTATAGATGATGATGTAATGAAACCTTCATTTTTCACATTCACATACTGGAAAGAACTGGTTTGAGAATCTGCATGGGTTTAGTTTTGACAGATGTCAACTTTTTTGTTGTTGTTAAAAAGATGTGATAGTTCACCTGTCCACCACGGTGATGAGCCAACTCATTTCCAAATATTATATCTTAATAAACATTATCATCGGCATATTTAAGATTAATTTCTACTACTGAGTCATATACTTCTGTTAAAATAATTTCTCAAAACAACATGGTTAATTTTATATAGCAAGTGATGATGTCCAAAGCATTTCCATGTCCCTCATTACATTATCACAATATTTTACCTAGGGGACAAACCAAAACTAAGCTAAAGGGGAAAAAGGAACTTTCACGTGTGGAGAAGACACATGTTAACTAATTTAATTCTCAAGGCTCTGTGGAAACAAATTTTCTGGGTTTTATTATTCCTGTTTTAACACATTAATATACTAAAATCTAAACAGCTAAGTAAATCACCAGAAGATGCAGAATTAGTGAGTTAGGGGATCAGTGGCCTCCCTTGGTTGTTGGATAACAACCAAGTCAATTGTGTTTCAGTTATTTCAATAGCTGTGTGAACTTGAAAAAGGAATGTAGCTTAGTGGTAGAGCATTTACCTAGCAATCCACAAGGCCCTGGGCCTAGTTCCTTGACAACAAAGACTATAGAGAATATGCATGGGAGCGCATGGGTGCACACATACACACGTGTGCATGTCTGTCCTTTCCAAGACTCAAACCCAGGTTCTAGTTTTCTAAGTTCTCACCCCGCCTGTTATCTTCCCCATCCTTGTGACTCAGTCCTCCTGGGCAGCAAGACTTGGTTTGTCTGACCCCGTTCTTATTTTGGTGTGAATCAGGGGAAGGACAGCAGTGTGGAGGAGACATTTCCACCTATTCAAGTCCTTGTCCCTCCTCCCTGGCCTGCGAAGACGTTCAGCCTCCTTGGAGCAGGGTATCCTCTTCCCCATCTAGTGAGCCACTGAGGTGGAAACAGAGCATTTATGCTGAAACCCAGGTGGAAACTGTCTGGCATGCAAAGACGCCATCTACTAGGTTAGGTAAGATCCCATGTTCACCCCCACCCCAGATCAAGTCCATAATTATAATAAGCTACAATTGTGGAATGCATCAGAAGCTTCTGTGATTTTTGAACAGCCTTTCTTCTTTCCCTGAAGAAAAAAAAAGACAGGAAGTAAGCGATCCGGAAGTGCAGGAACAATAGGCTTTTCCTGGAAGAGCCATTCTGAAGCAGTGACTAAGGGACCAGACATGCTGGACTGAAAGGCAAAGCTAGAGACCACTGGTCCCAGAGGCTGAGTCAGGGGGCTGGGAGCCAGTTAGAGAGAGTCGACAAGGAGGTTCAGGCAAGCGCATCATTTACTATGTCAGCCTGTGGACAGTGAAAGACAGATTTCTTGGGATGATCACAGTGGACCTAGAGACCATCAAGTTGGTGATCAGCAGACCATGTTCCCTAACCCGAAACTTTGAAGACATGCTCAGTATCAGGAACAGTCAAGAGGGGTTGCCTTTGTTTGCTTTCATAAAAGAGACACCCTAAAGGTTTGGGAAAGCTTAAAAAAGTAGAACTACCGCAGACACTGGGGGTTTTGCCCTGTTGGATGTCTTTGAATCCCTTAAAGTGTTTGCTAGTGTTTAGAAAGACTGTGGGTTCCTAAGCATGAATTCCTAAGCAGTATTTAGTCATTCAAGAATGATTTTCTGTCTTTATAAATAAGTGATTTTATAATTTGTAAGTCAAAAAAGAACCAAAGAGGGCTGGAGAGATGGCTCAGTGGTTTAGAGCACTGACTGCTGGTCTTGAGTTAAATTCCCAGCAACCACATGGTAGCTCACAACCATCTGTAATGGAATCCCCTCGCCCTCTTCCGGTGTGTCTGAAGACAGCTACAGTGTACTACTCACATATATAAAATAAAAAAAAAAAATTAAAAAAAGAACCAAAGAACAAACAAGCAAAAACACCAAAAACAAACAAACAAAAACAAAACAAAACAAACAAACAAAAAACAAGAAAAGCAAAGTAGGAAGCCACCCTTCTGTCTTTTTAGCCTAAGTGTGGACACATTGGATGCTGCATGCCATGATCCTGCCTTATAAGATCCTAGCAGCCGCAGCCCTAGCCCCAGCCCCAGCCCCAGCAGAGCCTCACCCCTCCTGGCCTCTGTGAGGTGCTGCAGCAGTCCCCAGAGGGGTTATTATCTTTCCAGACCCTCCCAGATCTCCCACCCTTAGCATCTGCTGTGCCTGGATCTCTGGGAAAGGCGGGAGTCTCTTCCAACAGAGAATCATCTTCAAGTGAAGCTAAGGGTTTTGTTTCTTTGGAACATCTCTTTAAAGAAGAAAGAAAAAGGTTACAACTCTACTACTTTGACACATAGGAAAGATGTCTTCTTGGTTCTCTGAGACTGTGCTCCAGAAGCAACTGCTGTTAAAAAGTAAATAAATGAAAACAAAAGGTGGGTATGCCTCCCACTTAACTGAAAAATTATATTTATGTCGGTTCTTCAGTGAAATGCACTGGCATTGCATTTTTTTTTTTTTACCCAGAGTTTTCAAGTCAACACCCAGAATACTTCCTTTCTAGTTATAATGTGACATACAGAAATGCAAAATGACAACATAATTACAGAAGACATTGATAGCTCATTGGTAGCTCACTGTAAAAATCAAACACACTCAACCCATGACTCATAAGCCTTCTTACTTGTAGAGAAATGGAAACATCCAAGCTCTCTTACGTAAGACTCCTAGGCTGAAAATGATGGAAACCTCAGAATCATCTATCAGCCGGTAAGTGGAAGAGCAGATTGTGCTGCACTCGTGTTCTGACACAATCGCTGCTCAGCAGAAAAAGTGGAAAGGCACACCCGTACACTGTTGCCCCTGTGAGTGAGTCAGAAACTCACAGTTGACTGCAGGATGGCAGGCACACAGATGTATGTGTTTGATTCCCTCTCAGAGGTTTTCTTTTCTTTTCTTTTTTCCTTTTTTATTAAATGTTTTCTTCATTTACATTGCAAATTTTATCCCCTCTGAAAGCCTCCCATCCCATCCCCCCTCTCTCTGCTCACTAACCCATCCACTCTGCTTCCCTGTCCTGGCATTCCCTTACACTGGGGCATCAAGCCTTCACGAGACCAAGGGCCTCTCCTCTCATAGATGTCCCACAAGGCCATCCTCTGCTATGCGCTGGAGCCATGAGTCCCTCCATGTGTACTCTTTGGTTGGTGGTTTAGACCCTGGGAGCTCTGAGGGGTACTGGTTGGTTCATATTGTTGTTCCTCCTATAAGTGGATATTAGCCCAGAAGTTCAGAATACCCAAGATACAACTCACAGACCACATGAAGCTCAAGAAGAAGGAAGACCATAGTGTGGATACTTCGGTCCTTCTTAGAAGGGGGATCAAAATACCCATGGTAGGAAATACAGAGACAAAGTTTGGGGCAGAGACTGAAGGAAAGACCTTCCAGTGACTGTCCTACCTAGGGATCCATCCCATATACAGTTATCAAACCCAGACACTATTGTAGATGCCAACAAGTGCTTGCTGACAGGAGCTTGATATAGCTGTCTCCTGAGAGGCTATGTAGGTGCCTGATAAATACAGAAATGGAGGCTCACAGCCATCCATTGGACTGAGCACAAGGTTCCCAATGGAGGAGCTAGAGAAAGGACCCAAGGAGCTGAAGGGTTTGCAGCCCCTTAAGAGATTTTCTATAAGAGCCTGATCACATGCAGCTCAGGGCTCCTGGACACTGAAGGAAAGGGTGCCTCGTGGAAGTTCTTTGATATGACCAGAAAATGTCTTGATTGTATTGAGAGTTTTACAATTCTGTACAATTGCCCAGATTCATAAGAAGTCAACAACCTAGGGCTGGTTGACTATGTAGAGCATACCTCAATAGAAACAAACAAACAAACAAAAACCCAAGGTGGTGAGATAGTTGAAATTTAGTAAAGTTGATTACCTCCATCTTCTGGCATATCCTAAAGTGTCAACGTCACTGTGACTTATGAATTCGACACTTTTAGCCGTCCCACCTCACAAAGGTGGAGCCTCTCCAGGTGATTGCATCTTCATGTATATATCTTCATGTGCCTGGGCTTTTCACGAAGAAAGCTGATTTTTCCAGAAGTGGGTAGATATATTTGAAATTTCAGTTAAGGGCTTTTGATACATCTGCTAGGGGACAGACATATTTGGCTAAATATTTAACCCTTATTGTGCTATGGTTTTATTTGCCAAAAGCGCCCCCTTGAAATACTTGGACACACCTGGGGTTGTAGGGTGGCAATGAATGCTTAAGAAGTAAGATTTAGTGGCACACTTGTGTGGAGAATTTTGGGACCCTTCTCTCCTTCCCTTTGGCTTCTTTGCTGTCTGGTCATGAAGTAGGTGCCTTTGTTCCACCAGGAATATATGTTAGCTGGTAACAAAGCCAGTAACACAGACCACTGCAAGATGGGACAGGTCATTTGTGGTCAAACTGGGTCCAATGTGCTATCTGTAGGAAGACTTGCAATAGACAATATGGTTCTAGTTTCTAGAGAAAAAAAATAGTCAGTTGGCATGACTGTGTTGAGGATATTCTAGGAGAAAATGAAGTTGAGAGAAAGAGAATCTTCCCCAGGGGTGAGCCCCCTACTTGGCTATCCAATGCCAAGTAGTCATACCCGAAATTACACACATATCAACAGCACTAAACAGATTCAGGGGTTGTATTATTTATTTACTTATTCTTATATATAAATATACGTAACTATAATAATCAAAGGGGGAAGGCCATGAGTTTGAGAGGGAGTTGGGTAGGTATGAGAGAGGTCAGAGGGAGCAGACATGGGAAGGGTTGGAGAGAGGGAAGGGAAGGAGGATGTATAACTATGTTTAATTAAAATAATTTCTAACACTGAAAGCTGACTACCAAGTGGGGACCCTTTGACTCTGGCCTCCATCAGGAAGCTGCCTCTCCCTCCCCCGCTTCTCCGAGCACACCTTGGTTTATTCTACTCAGTTGACCTTTAACCTTTCCCATCTCTCATGCCCAGTCTCTCTCTGGCCATTGTTTATGATACAGAAAATAGAATGATTAAGGACAGATGAGTGTGACGGTTAATTTGATTGTCACCCTGACTAGATTGAGAGCCACCTAGGGGACAAGTCTATGGGCTTGTCCCTACAAAATTAGATTAAATGGGGTGGAGAGATCCACCTTGACTGTGGGTGATGCTATGCTCTGGTCTAGGGCCCTCGAGTAAATAAAAAGAGAAAGCAGGCTGAGCAGTAGTATTCATTGATCTGCTTGTGGATGCTTTGTGACCAGCTGCCCTGAGCTCCTGTTGCCTTGACTCCCTCATCGTGATGCACAGCATCCTGATCCTGGACTCACGGACCAAAAGGAGACCTTCCTCCAATTGCTTTTCTCCCTTGTTTTCCTGCAGCAACAAATCACGCAATGGATACATTGAGGAAGAAGATGTTTATGTTTTGATAGGGAAGGCACTTGGGGGTTTTAGCTGACTGGGAGATGGAGATAGGGCAAGAAGCAATTCAGTTTCATGCAGCAACCTGAGATTCACTTTCAATGCTGATTCTCTGAGTGCTTTGGTCTGTTGAATCTCCCCCCCACCCCCGCAACCCCCAGACAACAAACGCTCACCTTTGGTATTTGGGGGTAAATGGATGTGAACTGATCAAAGCTTATGAAGTGTGTTGAGGATCATGTGACCCACAGCTCTGTCTAAGTATGGGAGGGGGAAATTTCACCAGATGTGTTGTCAAATTAGTCAGTGCAACTGTTCACAACAGCTGGGCCCAAGTTTTATCTAGGAAGGAGATGGGTCTTTGGCTAAAGGTGGGCTTTACCATCTATCCCAAGTTCCTCATATTCTGTGTTCTCTAATAATTGAGACTTGGCTCTAGGCCAGTAGAGCAGCCTCTGAATTAACATGTGTGATGTTTACTACCACCCAGAGATGGAGATAACTATTGGGTCTTTATAACTAGCTGAGAAATCTCATTTAAAGGGTGTGGGTGAGATGGGGGTGGGAGTAGGGGAAAGGCTTTTTGTTGATAAACTGGCTCCTGTTTGATTGCACTTGGTGCTATCATTCAAAGAAAATACTAATTCTTACTTTCTGGGATTTTTTTTTTACTGTGGTTTGGATGCAGAAGCTAAGAAAACTTAATACTAAAAAAATGGTTGAATAAAAAGATGGATTAATGAAGGCTTGTCTCCAAGATCCGAGAGAAGAAAGTTCATGACTTTCTGTGGTTTGGCTGGCTCACTTCCCTTCTACATGTGAGTTCCAGCTCTTTCTCCAAAGAATCCCATCTCTCTGATGCTGATTTAGTTGTCTGAACGTGGAGATTGGTGCCTCTCAACTATATTGGAGACTCAGGTCTGATCAGTTAATAACCCATAATCCCCCAGCCACAGTAACCTGAGGATCTTGCTTGAATTCTTGAAAGAGAGGTCCTTTCTTCCCTAGGGTTGGTGTGGAGTCCTTGTCACTATGAGAGGAAACCCTGCAGAAAAACAAAGCCAGCATGAAGGGAAAAGAGCTAAGAGGTGGATGTCAACTCCGTGACACCGTGTGAGTGTCCGGGTGCAGCCATGTTAGAAGCTGTGCTTGTTAGCAGAATAATCCCCTTTTCTCTTTTTCATTCCTCTCTTCTTTCCCTCTCTTTCTTCCTTTCTTTTTTGTTTAAGCCCATTTTAGATTTTTTTCAAACCTCAAATAAGTTGAAATATAAATATTCAATGACAGGTTAAATGAATCCATCAACTTGTAAATGTACAGCCCAGAGAAATAAAATGTTACTATGTTCCATTAATTTTCATGGTGTCAAAAAATCACCACCAGCAGCAGCAGCAACAGCAACAACAACAACAACAACAACAACAACAACATCTCACCAATGCTACTTACTGTCTCCGTTATTGGCTGGTCTCCAAAATATGTCAGGATGAGAAATCACATTTTTCTTTCTCTCCCCCCCAATCCGTTTCTGACAGCCATATGGTGGCTCAGATAGCTAGTGTTCATGCGCAAATCCCCAATCGGTCTCACCTTGTCACCGTCAGTCCTATCTCTGTTTTCAGAGACTAGGTGTCCTTTCTCTGTCTTTGGTCTTGACTCTGATGTCCCAGGCCCTATCTAGAGTTCTGTCACATCTGAATGGAGAAACTTACATTTCTCCCTCCCTCCCCTCCCCCCCAGACATCACACTGACTCTGTAGAGTGTACTCATCTGCCAGGGAACCCCCAGGGCACCCCTAGCTCTTGAGGGAGATAAAGAAAGGACATGAAAGAGGTGTGGTAGTAATCTGAAGAGGAGAGGAACCAACCAAGAGCAGAGACGGCAAAAGAAGCTGGGTTAGCAAGCTGCTAGGAGAATTGTTTTCCCCAGATACCATGGCTAGTGTTAATTCCTCTTATCAGGAGCCAAACCTTAGGCAAGAGATCATAAAATTGGCCTAAATGCCAAGAAAGAATCCCTTAACCCCACGTGTCTGGCTTTACTGCAAGAAAACTCTGTTCAATGGTCAATGAAACCATCTCTAGAATGGAATCCAGGCTGGGGTCAGTTGGGTGGAGAGGATGGGGTGGGGACCCAGTACTGAAAGGACACTGCCTCTGCTCCACCACCACGCATACATACATGGTGCAGGGACAATGGCCGTGCCACTAGATTCTCTGTGCTTCAAAGAGAGGCTTTGATCCCAGAAGGATCAATTTGTAGTCTCCGATTCTTAGCAGCATCGATAATTGTGCCAGGTGGCTGAAGAGTGAGCCGTGTTCAAATCAAATTTAATTCACTTTTATCGGCATCACAAGCATTGAAATTGCAGACTCTGGTGTCAGGTTGACCTGGCTTTGTGAGTTGGCTTTGCCACGCATGCAATGACATCACGGCCTTATGCTAGGAGCTTAGTGGTTGAGTTGACAGTTTCCAGGCACTGGGGTTGCAGTTTCTACCAATGACTAAAGAGTAGGTTGGGGAGGGGTAGATTTTGAGGTTAAATTACATGATACGGATTGCTCTTAATGCTATCGCCAAGGGCCCATGGTAAATACTGGGAATCCTACAGACAGAACTGACAGATAGGCATCTAAGATGTTGCATTTGTGTTTTCCCAGAACATCTGCTCAGGAAGACAATATCCAGTAATATTCAAGGACACCAATCTTATCATCAAATCCTGCTCTCTTCCCGTGGTCCATGCACCCAGGGCCTCCATCTTCTTCTTATCTGTAAACTGTAAGCCTAAGATACTCTCCTAAGTGATGGGAAGGCTCGTTCAACGAGATAGTATACAATGCACTCAACATCTGTTTCTATGATTTTCTAGCATAGTCATAGAGATTATGAAACATTTTACTTCTGTAATTGCAAGCAAACTTGAACAGAGCCTGTGTGGTAAGACTTCACATACCTCTGAACTCATAATTCATAGTGCTCAATGGCTTAGAGAGTTGTAAACATCCACTTAGAAAACCATAGGGAAAGGTATAAGAGACAGAGAGGGGTGGGGAGCTAGGAGAGCCCTCAGGTCACACAGCAGGCTGAAGTCCAAGTACTTGGGGAAGGAGACTGCCTTAATGCCCCTGGGCGTGCAAGCACACACACACACACACACACACACACACACACACACACACACACACACACGGTCCCTTACTCTCAGCTCTAAGCTCTAGACTGTCTACTCCATGGAAAAAGGGAGCGGATGGAAGTGAGATTTTTATTCACTGGAAAGTGAGAGGCAAGTTACTGACCATGGTAAGTAAGTGATTCAGGGAGATGCTTTCTAGCCGGGAAGTGGGGGTGGGGATAGCAGGGGCGGGGCAACCACTCATCCTCTTAGCAGGTATTACTCAAGATTGTTCCTGTGTTCACGCACCTCACTGAGGTGCTTCTCTGTCACCCAGACAAGGCACGAGATCTAAGAGTTCTTTTTGCAGGTCCCCCAGAATGGGTGGCAGTGCCAGAAAGCAGGTCTGACCTTAGGTGGGTGGCCTTTTCACCTCTGTGAGACCAGTGTCTTCCTCTGTAAGGCGAGGACAATGGCAGCCCTTAGCCACTTCTCCATTTTGCCTTCCCTAGAAGGAAAAAGTTCATTATAAATGATCACAGATGGAACAAATCTAACTATAAGTGAGCGCCAAGCTTAATTAGACCTGTTGTCAATTCATCTCGTGATTTAGTCAGTAAGTGCTTCAGTGAGGAGCTGACTAAATAGCTAGCTTCATTTGGTAGATATTTATTGGACGTGTGCACTGCCTCTGTGATGTCATCAGTGTGGACAGCTGCTCTGAGTACCAGGAGCAGCCCACAGCATCTTATCAATGGTGTTGGGAGGTTGGCGGATATAGTTCAGACACATCTTCAGTCTCTCACTACGTTTTCCTCACGATTGCCTGTCTACCTTCCTTTTCTTTCTTTTCTTAACTATAGAGAGCACATCTGTCCCTGAACACTCCCATCTCATCTCATCTTGGAAGCTGAGCAGGACTGGACCCGGTTAGCACTTGAGTGGGAGAATACATCTGTCTTCAGGATAAATTGGCTTCGTTTCCAATGTGCTTTTCCGCTCTTGATTTATTATTACTTAGAAGTACAACTAACCACTTTGAAAAGCAGCATGAATTTTACTCAGCAGGGGAAAATATGATTTTATTGCTCAGTTCTTCTCAGGTCAGGTTGTTTTCAAGTAGTTGAACACAATTAAAGATATTGAATGCACTTAAGGATGTTAGCGAGAGATAAAAACTCCTCTGGAAACAATGACATCACAAGACTTGGAGAAAGAGAGAGTGTAACATTGTTTTCAGGAAAAAAGACTGGTACTTTAGCTAGAGTAATTTACAGGTGAACAGACTGGCCATCTAGCCCAAGTTTTACATTGTTATTACATGTTATTAACAAAATCACAGGAAGTCCAATTGCATGCCTGGTCTCTGTGTAGCTTTAAAAGTGTAATCAATCCCTTCCCCAAGCACCTGAATTTATCCTTGTGCATTCTTCTGATGTAGAATGAGGTCGTATGCCCATTGTTGTAAACTCAAGCAAGTACCTGTCACCAGACAGATTCCAAAGTCTCTTATAACATACACCCCTGAATCTATCAATCCACTAATACCTTTGTTGCATTTGGGCCAAATGCCATTATCTCTGAATCACCTGAATCCTCCCTCCATCGTAAAGCTGTATGGTTTCTAAATCTGAACTTATAAATTACTTCGGCCTGCTCATCTTCCCTAACAAGTTCCCACTGGGATTACCAAGTGTTTTCTTTGATAGTCAAAGAAGAAAGGCTTACAGCAGTACTTCAGTGTGAGTCTCAGTGTAAATGACTGGAGAGAGAAGCTGGTTAAAAAAAAAAATCCTTGCCTCATATGCACCGCCAACACAGCTGATTCCTGAAACAGTTGGGTAATAACTTCTCAGGATCAATAGCACAGCAGGATCACTACGGTTGACAGCAATTAGCTGTCTATTTCAAAACAGCTAGTAGAGAGAATTTTGAATGTACTCAACACATAAAAATGTTCCGGGTGGTCGATACCCACCTTCATCTGATCGTCACACGTTGTCTATATGTATTGATATGTCACAGTGTGTGGTATAAACATGTACATTCACTCCATTTCACATTGAAAATGTGCATTCAAAGGTCCAGTGCCATTTGCTCTGTCTGTGACTTACAGGCATCTATCTCTTCCAAGGGGGCTATCTTTGATAGTTCACCTTCTGTTCCAATCTCTGCCAAGAGGGGACCTAAGAAGGCCCTTTCTTTCATCGCTGATCACTCTGGCGACATCAAAGGACCCAGGGAAGTGTTTTTTCTGTGTCTCTCACCTACTTCTTTTGTCTCCTCCTCTTCGCTCTCCATAAAGCTTTATCTAGGACGCCAGACACCATTTGCCATGTCACAGGAAGGTGTGTGTAATGCGTGCTCTGATAGGTTTGTGTTTATAACACAGCTACATGGAGTTGTCATTGAGGCAAGAATTGCTTGCTATCAGGACCCATGTCCCTCAAGGGGATTACCCAGGCTGGCCTGGACTCAGATTGGTTTCTTAGAGCGACGTATCTCTCCCACTTAATATCTGTGTCTTTGTTTACAAGGTCTCCTCTTGCTTGCCACTGTTGTTCCTGTTGTCCTTCATTTTCTTTTCAAATCTCAACCCTCATCTGTGTAAATTTGTGTTTTGTTTTGGAAAAAAAAAAAAAAGGAAAGGCTTTTCCAGTTTGAGAAGGGTAGAGGTAAAACCAAAATGAAACGGAAAGCTGTTCAGATAACCCAGGGGGATTTTAAAACCCCCTTTGTTAGAACAATCCTTTTATGTTTGAAATATTTATTGGGCCTCTTCCTGGCCACCATCGGAAGGGAAGCCTGAATTGGTGCCCTCTAAGTTGCTCGGGCGGACAGAAGAGCACATGTTTACATGTCAAGATGGTGCTTGATCTCAGAACGACAGGAAATGATTTTGCAAATCCAGATAAACTATTTTATCCTAGAAAGTGTACGGGCTAAAGACAGTTCAAAGTAAGCACAGGAGAATCTTTGAGCTGTGCCCCCAAGGTAACAAGTGGAGAGAGCCTAGCTTCACATTAGGGACGATCTGGCCCAGCAGTGGCTACAGAGTGGCTCACTTTGCCTTTGTGGAGGCACTCACACAGGACAAGCAATGAGATGTCTGTTAATGCAATGAAGCAGTGCACAGTAACACAGTTGGACTTGTTCAGACAGACAGATGACTGAGGGAACAGCCACTCTCCCTGGGGGGGGGGCTTTCTAATTCAGCATCTATATGGTAAAAGTTATGGGTGTTAGACAAGATGGCACTACATTCCGTCTTTGGTTTTGACACCTGTTTGGTAAGACTTGTTTTCTTCTGGACAGGATGGAGCTGGTGGCTCAGTTCCTCTCCTCATTAAAATTATGTTCAGGTAATTTAAAATTTGTGTAGATGCATATTTTATAGTTGTTTTAAAGCTTATAAGATAAGAGTTAAAATCAATTGCTGATAGAAAAGCAGAGAGATGGCTAGGTGGGTAAATACTCTGGCCATTAAACCTAACAAGTTAGATCCTTGGAACTCACATGGTAGAATGAGAAGCCTGGGTTCTGAAATTTGTCCTGTCAGCTCTACAAACACATCATGGGATTCACAGGCATGTGCATACACATGTACGCACATACCCGCACACACAGAGAATGTAAGGGCTGAATATATGATTCAGCTGTTAAGAGCACTGACTGTTCTTCCAGAAGAGCTGTGTTGGATTCCCAGAACCCACAAGGTGACTCACACCTGCCTGTCACTCCAGTTCCAGGGGATCTGCTATCCTCTCTGACCTCTGTAGGCAGAGTACACAAGTGTGGCATAGACAGGCAGGGGGAACATACCTATACACATCAGTTTAAAAAATGAGAAAGATGGCTGAAAAGGGACTAGGGAGAGGGAATTTTCCTTCAACACTTTATCATAAAGCTAATAACAAAATTATAACATTATATGTATATCAATGGAACGAACACACACACACACACACACACACACACACAAGCATTGATGAGCCCTTGCTTCCCACCACTTGGTATCCCAGGAGCTTATGCACTAACTCAATCTTACAACCTCTTGAGATAGATATTAATTGTTATCATTCTTACTAATAGATGCAAATACTGGACACAGCAAGGATTAGTAACTGATCTAGAGTTAAACAGCTCATAAGAATCAGAGACAACTCTTTCTCCCTCCTCTCTCTCCACTACCACCCCCTCTCTCCCTCTCAATTAAACCTCTTACACATGGGGAAAAAAAAAGACTCAGAGACAAGAACTGAACTTAGACAATAAAGGTAGATCGGTATTTGACTTGTATACTACATACAAGAATAACTTCCAGAAGGATTAAATATCTTCATGTATGAAAGTGGTATCTTTATAGGCTCTTTCCACTAATAAAAGATCATCTAGAAGAACATTCGTGTATGCTTTCTTAAGTGACGCTAAAATTCCAGAAGACATGAAGGAAAAACTTGGATTTAATGACATAAAAATTCAAAACCTCTGCTGACACAGCACAATAACATGATCAGAAATCCCGTGAATAAGCAAGAAAAAATGTATTTGTGACACATTTGGCTGCAGGTTTAATCGTATGTAATATGTAACAGATAAAGAATGTTTATGAAATGGCATAAAAACAGTTCAGTTGAGAAGTGGGAAGAATATCAGAACTGGAAGGTACACATGTGTCAAAGAAATCCGTCGTGGCGATATCCACGATGCCGATGGGCTTTGGGGGAAACTCCTAACTTTCCTGCTTCATTTTGTCTTGAGAATGGAACTGCGCTGGAGTGGTAGCCCACCCTACCACTCATCCTCAGTATCTTTTAAAATATAGAAGTTGTTTGCCCAGTTCTGGGACTCTTGCAGATGCGGACTGTAGGTGGA
This sequence comes from Mastomys coucha, assembly GCF_008632895.1. Classification (NCBI taxonomy): domain Eukaryota; kingdom Metazoa; phylum Chordata; class Mammalia; order Rodentia; family Muridae; genus Mastomys; species Mastomys coucha. The sequence goes on along the minus strand of NW_022196905.1, from coordinate 68,858,549 downwards.
AGCTCGCCAGTGGCTGGGGCGGGCAGAGCCTGAGCGTGCACGCTTCAAAGCTTCTCCTCTTCTCCAGAGAGGATTTCCTGTGGTTCTGTTTCCTGGTTTTCTTGGTGGGAGGTGTTTCTCCCTCCCACTTGGTGGTCCAGTCTTGCTGGAAGTGTTTCCTCTCCTCGTAGACTGGATCCTTGACAACCCCCCCCCCCCCAATTCACAGCTTTTTCTTCTATCCACCATCTTATCTACTCTTTGGGGAGGCAAAATAGTGCGTCAGAGGCTCCCTTGTATCCACACTTGAGGCTTGAGGCTGTGGTTCTGCTTGGGGTGAGTGTAGTCTGTGGTGGGATGAAGGGAGTGAGCTACCAGCTTGCTAGTTAGAGCCCACGGGAAGCACAGATAGATATTTTGAGATAATACCTTGCCCCAAGTCAATGTTTTAAAAAACCTTCTCTTGTGCTCAGGAGACAGAAATAAAGATGAAACATTCCTTCAATAGAGTGGGTTAAAGATTAAATTATCGATAACATTTAATACAGACAAGGGTAGGGTGGGAGGAGAGCCCTGATACATTGTTATTATAAACGAATTGCTGAAAGTTTTCAGAAATTACCAAAACATGTCTCTGTTTATTAAAATTTAAACAGACATAGATTTCTAAAAACCTAACACACCTAAACTTCTAGCCAAAAGGAAAAAAAAAAACCCACCGGATCCATGGCTTTTATTACAAACATGCTCATTGAAAAATTTGTCAAAAACTCTAGACAACCCAAATAGCTCTTAGGGAATATTTGAGTCAATTACATTATCATATCATATCGTATCATATCATATCATATCATATGGCTGCTCAAAAGAAACCTCTTAACTCTGTGTTGGTCTTTGAAAATGTTTTGTAAAACATAGGATTAGTAGTTCACTTAGAAGTATGTTTATATGATATAAGTAGTAAAAGCATAAAAAATACATCCATGCTATTAACATAAGACAAGCCTGAAACATGTAAATGACTTCAAACTAGGAAGGTTATGAATGAAGCTGATAGAGTCCTAATACAAGGAGGGATTCTTGTTAGTAATGGAATTTCAGGAACAGGGAGATAATGGGCCCCAAGCCTAGAAAATATGTGATTATAAAACAGACAAAAAGTAAAAAATAGGGCACAGACAGATGCAGGTGGGGGCCGGCTGGTGACTCTTCTATTTTTCAGTAAAGATGAAGGATAAGTTCTGAAGGAAAAACTGAGGCGGGTTCCCTGGAAGATGAGAAGAGGACGCATCTTAGGATGCCCAAGGTCCCTTTAGCTTGGTGAGCAAGAACTTATAGTAGAACCATCAAATATCTTTTAGGTCATATTGAACACTAGAAATCATAGCAAAATTAGGGCAATGTCCTGGTAAGGTGGCCGTTACAATCTTTGTTTTTTGGAGAAAGAAGTTCAAAAGCCTAAGAAGAGCATTGCAAACTGGTGTAGCCACTCTGGAAGTCTGTGTAGAAAGGTCTCTAAAAGCTAAAAATAAATCTACCATACGATCCAGCTATCCCACTCTTTGGCATATGCCCAAAGGACATTCTACTCTGAAGATATGTGCTAAGTTGTATTTATTCTAGCTCTACCCACAATAGCTTGGAAATGGAAGCAACCTAAGTGGTTTTCAATCAGCAGATGGGTAATGAAATGGGGTATATATACACAATGGCAAACCATTCAACTTTGGAGAAAAAATGGAATTTACAGGTAGATGGATGGAATTAGAAACTATTATATAGAGTTTGGTAGTCCAGACTCAGAAGGACGAATACATGTTTTCTTTCATTTGTGTGGTTCTTAGCTCCAAATCTCCAGATGTGAGTGATATGACCTGGATACACACAGAAACCTGGAAAGTAGAAAGGGACTATGGAGGGTGAGTGCCAGATAGAGGAATAGCAGGATACAGCAGATATGAAGGGGGAGGTAGAAACATGGAGAGGGTAGATTTAATTGGGGAAGGGGAGGGAGGTCAATATAGAAGGAGACATAAGGAGGAGGAAAAATAACATTAAGGATGTTTTAAAAGCCATAAGGAATCGTGTTTTTTTAAATTTACCTAAAATTATATATGATAATTATAAGTACATAACAAATATGTATATGTATATATTATATATTATATTAAATGAAGTTATGCCACTTGATTGACAGTGGGTACCCTAACAGCCATAGGCTATCTAACAAAAACTCCACTATCAAGCATAAGAAACTGCCTTTTGAATAGTTGGTCAGCTAAGTCCAAGAGATTCCCAAATTGATATAGGCTATTGCTGTTGCCATTGGCTGCCTCTCAGGGATTGAAGGTCCCACTATTGAAGACACTATGTACTTCAGACATAGGAGCCACAGGGTTTGAGCTGGAGGCCTGAAAAGCCTCCTTCTTTAGGACCAGCTTTTATTGCATAAGGTCCTATGCAAGCTGCTAAGAGAGGGAACTGACCAATAGTCACACATAGATGTGATACCAATGAGCCACAACAATGATTAGCCTGGAAACATCCCTAAAGGTGCGTAGTAGCAAGTATCCTGACAGTAACCAATAGATAGCTGTCTAATTGGAGACAACAACAGAGAAAAATGCCTGGGACTGGAAACCTACCCAACTACCATAGGCTAGTGAGGTTGTGGATCTTAGAGAAGAACCTACAACTACCGCTTCCCTATACCAGCTTAATTCCTAACTTGCATTCTAAGTATTTATACCCACAGAAGAGGGCAGCTCTCAGTCCTCTTTCAAGATGTTTTCCTTTGCAGCAGGTGGAGATCACTGCAGAAAACCACTACTCAAAATGCAGAAAACAACATATCGTGGCCTGCACCTAAGATGAGAACATCTCGGGAGAGCGGGGAGAAAGACTGTATGAACCAGATGACTGAAAAGCCTGCTGTGAGGTTGTGTCTCACGACAGGGAAGCTACACCCTTTAACACTATGGCGGCCCAAATAAGACCTAAAGCATTACAACACCGATAGACAGGCAGGTCAACTGAGAAGCAAATCTCACCAGGTCCCATCCTTTCCCATGTGGCTAAAAAAACTAATCCATTCAGTTTCTCTATAATAATGGAACCCCACACTCATACAAAATTCCCTTGAAATAGTTGCAATACCTTTATTATTATTATTATTATTATTATTATTATTACTACTATTATTATTATTGTTATTATTCAGTTTTTGAATTATATTTATTATTAATCCATAAATGCCTGGGTAATGCTCAATGGTGTGGCTACTGAATAATTTCATCAAGATTATTTATAAGTATTTTACTCTTTGTTTCTGGTTTTTAATTTAGTATGCTAATAGACAACATTGTGGTGACTTCCCTTGCTACCCACAGGAGGTCCACGAAGCCCTGCATGGGTATCAGCCAGGAGGTTTTTACATATGTGTTGATAATCATGCATTTTGCCGTGCAGTGGTGGTGCAATCCTTTAATCTCAGCACTTGGGAGGTAGAGGCAGGTGGATTTCTGAGTTCGAGGCTATCCTGGTCTACAGCCAGGGCTACACAGAGAAACCCTGCCTTGAAAAACAAAAAGCAACAAACAAACAAATAAACAGATAATCTTATATTTGATTCCATCTTACTAAATTAGAATATGCATTCTAATGGGACCCCAAGAGATTGACGTTGACACAAGATCGACTTCTGACTTCATACATGTGGCATGTCACATCATTGCTGTCAGATTCCGAGGAGTGAAATTCCAGACCCCATTGCCTACTTTCAGTTTTAATAGTCTTTGGCAGACAGCTTTTCCTGAAGACATGTCACAGCTCTGCCCTTCACTCATGTTCCAACTAGCAGGGAGTTTTGCTTTGAAATCATATAGGTAATTTGCTAAGATAGGAACATTTAGATTTTATTTGATTTTTTTCCCAGTGTAGTTGTTGGCTTGCTTATAAAATAGCATTTCTAAAATAGTTTTTATTTCAAATTTTGGATTGCTGAGACCAATACCTGAAGGAACACAAGAGAAAATAAGATAAAGGTGGATATGTTCTCTTTTGTTCCGTTCCATGACACCAGCTTGAGAAGCAAGGACTCAGCAAGGTGACTACATTATCAGCTGGATAGTGCGTGATTCACTTTTCACACTCGCTCACAGTGTCAGATAAATACTTGTACTGAGAGGTGGTAGGGATGGGTGGGGTTAAACAACACAGTTAAGTTTTGTAAAACTTACCTGATCAGAAGCAAGAATAACTAGAAAATACTAAATTACAATAAAATATTTTATTTTCCTTATAAAATGAACAGATTTTAAAACATTGAAACTATTCGGTCTAAAGAAGGCTCAGAGAAACAGACAAACCCATGGTTTGCTTGTGGGAGTACAAATGGATCATGCTGTCTCATGTCTGTAGCTACAGCACACATGTTCTTATGGCTCAGCCAGATGGAAAGCTATCTCACAGAAACAGTCACACAAGAAAATCTGAAATTACTTAAATGTCTGTTGATAATGATAGGAATTAAAGCTCTAGAAGGCAAGGTGTATTGTTAAGGAAAACAACAGAAAAGGATCTCACAATAATATATTTCACACAAATCATCCAAGTTTTGGAAGTAGTAACCACCAAAGGTGTGTGTCTGAGTGTGTGTGTGTGTGTGTGTGTGTGTGTGTGTGTGTGTGTGTGTGTATTTGGCAATGTTCCTCTGTGCCTTAGTTATGGTTTCTATTGCTGTGATGAAACACCATGACAAAAAGCAAGTTGGGAAGGAAAGAATTTATTTAGCTTACACTTTCACACCACTATTCATGATCAAAGGACATCAGGACAGTACCTCAAGCAGGGCAGGAACCTAGAGGCGGGAGCTGATGCAGAGGCCATGGAGGCATGCGACTCATGGCTTGCTCAACCTGCTTTCTAATAAAGCCTATGACTCTACTCAGGGATAGTACCACTCACAATAGGCTGTGCCTTCCCCTATCAATCACCAATTAAGAAAATTCTCTACAGTTGGATCTTATGGAGGCATTTTCTCAATTGAGGTTCCCTCCTTTCAGATGACTCTAGCTTATGTCAAGTTGACATAAAAATTAGTAAGGATACTCTGGGTGCATGTGAGTTCTCAGGGGTGTGTGTGTGTGTGTGTGTGTGTGTGTGTGTGTGTGTGTGTGTGTATGTGTGTGTGTGTGTGTGTGTGTGTGTGACTGGTGGTTGCAATGAATGTGAAAGAAACCATCTTATGAATAGCATTACTAGAATTCTGGTATTAAATTAATAGGGTCAAAAATAGGTGAAATGATTCCTTTGAGATGATATAGTCAGAAAGTTGAAGTGCTTATAATCTAAACCAATGTACTCTGTCTCTAAAGATCATCAACCTGTTCACCCACCCACCAAGTATAGATTCCATCTATCTATCTATCTATCTATCTATCTATCTATCTATCTATCTATCTATCTACCTACCTACCTACCTATCTTCTATATATCATATATCTATCATCTTCCTGTTTTTATACATTTTTCCATGCTAAGATTTTTAGGGTGCCATAAGGAGGCAGTTTTTCAGTTTCATCAATGACTTATAACACAATTTTTGAAAGTAAATAACTCTTCCCTTTTTTAAAAAAACAGAATAGCACAAAAAACTGGAGATCTTTTGGCTTTTGGCTCATGTGTAAGGGAGATGGCCATTTTCAAGGAGCCACATGGAGACTGACAAGCTGTAGATCTCTTGCTTGTCATGGAGGCACAGAACAAAAATCCCTATATGATAAGACTTTAGAGATCCTCATTAATTTGGTAATGAAGACATAGGACCCAGATCATGTTAATGACAGAATTGGCCTTAATATTAAATTTTCTGACTCTTGGGTTAACTTTTCCATCACATCATGATTTATGATTGTGTCATCTGTGACATAACATTTGCTTCCTACAGAATGTGACCGGACACGTGGACTGACCCACTCGTCTCTGGGACCCCCACATTTCCATATCTGTGTCCAGGTTGAGGGCAGATACTGGACAAACTACCATTGAGCAAAGATTTTGGTCCTTAGTCTTAAAGATGTGGCTACTCTCCCCTCCCCCAACAAGATTCTGAAAGGAAACCATGGAAATCCAACTTACTTCCTCAGACTTAGGCCGACAATGTAAGTTAGCTAGAGGGCTCCCTCCAACTCTTCTATTTCAAAGGTCTCCATGCCTGCTAAGCAAAACAACCGACATAATCAGACGGTATTTTCAGAAAGTGACATGAAGACAACAGTGTGCAGGAGACCTAGGCAGCTCAGTGAGCCACAGCAATGGTCCACAGCCATAGAGATGAGCAGGATGTGACTGCCAGCCACGCTCATGTGCAGGTGACTGCCCTTGGACAGTAAAAGGGGCCAAAGATCAGGAAACATGTGGACCCCGAAGAGGGCAAAGAAAATAGAGTTTAAACCACTTTTCCTGACTGAATAAAGCCAAGCGGAAGGCAAAGAGCTATGGCAACAAACTTTCCCCCAACTGGTATGTCAGGAGAATGGCCCGCACCCACTTACCTCCAGATCTCAAACACAGATTTCATGCCTCCCCCCCCAGGCTGTGACTGCTCAACTCAGAGCTCCTTAGGTATTAGAAGAAGAAAGGCCAGATCCAGGCCATAATTCCTCCATTGTAGTGGCAGGTGTTAAAGGTCACCAGCAGGGAGCATTGCCTCACAGCAACCTCTTGACCCTGAACTTCTCATAGTTTTGTTGTTGTTTTACAGGGTCTCATGGTGGATACCTGGCTAGCTTGGAACTTTCTATGTAGACCAGGCTAACTCACAGAGAGCCATCTTCTACCTCCCAAGTACCAGGATTAAAGGTACATGCTACCATGCCAGCAACTACTTCTTGAACACTGCCCTGAGGTTTGTGGCTGCTTCAGTTTGTAAGTTGAAGACTCCAGAGTGAGTTCCAGGACAGCCAGGGCTAAACAGAGAAACCCTGTCTCAAAAAATAAAAAAAAAAAAAAAAAAAAAAAAAAAAAAAAAAAAAAAAGTAAGTTGAAGACTCTGAGGCTGGGAACTATTTGTTAGCATCAAGAGTCAAATTAGTACTCCTTCTGTTGCTTGAGGAAAATGTGACCTCCTGTGATGCAATGGCTAAGTAACAGTAAATGAAAATAAATCTGTGCACCATTTTATATGTATTTCACAGGCCTTTCAATAGTGGCCAGCTTCATTTTGAGTCTCTGAGACTGCCAGTAAAATATAGAATCCCCAAAATAAAAATGAAAAACTACATATGTAGATGTATCCAACTTATACTATGTTTTAAAGTTATTAATGTCATATAATATAATGTAATATAATTAAACTTTTCCACCAGCATGGAAAATAACACAATGGATGTCAACTGGCAATCTCACAGACCCCAGCATCAGTAACATCTCATGTTGCTTTTTTTGAAATGGTTTGTGCCTGAGATACATACCTTGGTATTGATGTTCTTTTTGCCTTAACTAAGTGGGCTCATCCAAGACATCATCACTTGCTGGCTTACCTAGTCCTGTATTTAAGTCCCCACTATGTAAGTATTAAGACTGCTTTCAGTTTTAAAGCTTTCATCGACCTAGCTTAGTAAAGAGTTTCCCTGTGGAGGGATCTTTGCAGAGTTGTGCGCGCCTATTCTCACATCGTTATATTCTATCTAGTGCCTATTATTCAACTCCAGCAAAAGGTTCAGAAAGGGAACCTGAAGGCGAAAGAGAAAGCAGACAAGACCTCTTTAGTTTCTATCCTTAACTCCAGTGGGGAATGAAAGTTGGTTGTGGAGCAGAGAGAAGCAGAAACAAAACATTCAGGAACTTCAGGAAAGGGTTGCGTTCTCTTCAACTCTTAGGAGAGTTTGACTATAACCTTTATCCTGATTAACTATTGAAAGGAGAACATGCCCCAAGATCAGTTCTTTAAATCTTGTCTGTGTTGAGGGGTTCCTGTCACCCCAAATCTTGATTCTTGCTCCTTTTAAAGTGAGTCTGTGGCGCTTATTGCTTTTCCTGTAGAACGGGTATGTAGCTTTTCATACTTACTTTCTAAGTACCTGCTCTGATTTCTTAATCTTATGAGTGTCTTCAGGGTAGGTTTTATACCTGGCAAGCTTTGGGTAAGAAATGAGTAACTAGTTACTTGAAGAATTAATTTCTCTGGATTCCAGTGCCATACACTGTTTTCTCAGTAACACCAACGGACAAATAAGGGTGGTTTCTTTCCACAGTCTTTCTTATGGCAGACCAATGCCTGGTGTCCTCCATGAATTTCCCAAGCGGTGTTTCCAGGGTCTGGGTAGACCAGAGTGTGACATTTTGGTAGGCAGTGACCATGAACCTTTGTTTTGTTTCCTTTCATAGGTCAGGTGGCTTTACTGGCACGTAAGTACAAACAGATGTTGAGGAGGCAATAAAGTTTGCTGTGCCAGTGTCTCAGCTCTGGGAAAGGGAAACACTTCACAGAGAATAGGTGCCACCTGTGGGGAGTTACAGTTTGCCAAGTGAAACCAGTTTGACTAAAGATAGTTAAACACAATTCCCGGCGTATGTGGTGATATTTGTTTATCCATGACTTTGAATAAGTGTGTGTGTGTGTGTGAGTGTGTGAGTGTGTGTGTGTGTGTGTGTGTGTGTGTGTGTGTGAGAGAGAGAGAGAGAGAGAGAGAGAGAGAGAGAGAGAGAGAGAGAGGATGCCTATGTACATGCCTGGCTGTGTATGTGTGTACCCTGCTTATGTTCCACAAAAATGAGTCTTTGTGACCCACTCACTCATGAGTCCAGTTGCTGAAAGAACAATTTTATTTAATTTTTGACTCAGTGCAAGGATCACAATTGTTAAATAATGTTTTAACAGGTATAGAAGAATGTCAAATATCCTTCTACTTTCAACTATCCCAATGGGCCTCACTAAGCTATCTAAAAATGACTGGGGTCTCAGAAGAGCTCCGCACTCTTACATAACTAATAACTATAAAACATTACTCATAAATCTTCCTCATATCAGAACTTGGCTACATCTGGGGGATCAATTGTATCCAGTCCATTAGGTGGAACTTGAAGCAGAATCCATGTCTCCCTGAGCAAACTTCTTGTGCCTTAGGTTTCTCGTGCTTACTGTAGCTATGGCGTTTGCACACCACACACAGACTTGCTGAAAAGAGTCAGTGTTCTAAGACAGTGATGGTGTGCACCTATGGGAAGCTATGACTTTATCAACCCCCACGATTCCCCAGCCCCTAGTCCTTCTATTTTTCCCTACTGGTTTTCCCAAAAAAACAATAATTTAATTTACTAATGAAGCTCCACTGAATTTTATAAAATCATTTTATAAAAATATGAGGGTTCCTAATGTCCCTTAATCTTGGAATTTAAGTCACAATGCCTGATGCCATGAGAAAAGCCCTATATGAAGACTCTTACAATTTGAGTTTAGGTTTAGGCTTGGTATTATTATGAGTTTGGTAAAGTCACCTCATTTTTTGAGAGGGGATTTTCTCTCTTCAAATATTATATGGGGGATTTGGATAAGTAAGATGGTTCACAGGTCCCTCTGGTGGAAACTCGAGATGCTTTGAGTCATGTTATAGACCGTCAAGTATAAACAAACAAACAAACAACAACAAAAACTACCCTGAAGAGTTTTATTACTTTAAGGTGAACTCAGCTGATAATTTGTTTCCAAAGAGTTAAAATTAATTCTTTTGCAAGAGAAGAAGGGCTTAGATTGGAATTAAAAGTAAGTTTTAAAAATTTCCAAAACAGGCTTAAACTAGGACATTAGATTACAAACTCAGGGCCAAAATCTAGGTTTAGTGTAATAAATCTCCCGGAACTTAAGAGTCAGTGTAGCTTATGGGGTAAATACCATTCTATTTGGACTGAACTCGGAGTTTTAATTTTGAGGAAGTTGGACATCTCTGAAATTGGGAGCACTGTATGACAAGAGAAGGTCTCTTCAGGCTGCAGTACTGATCTCCTAACACCCTACCCCCTGCCCCCCGCAATACTACCAACTCTTCTACCCATTGAAGTACAGATTGTGCTCCAGCAGAAACTTGTTGAAGATGAGGTCTAACTATCTTCATTCGCCTGAGTCTGTAGACGAGTTTTAGTGTCTTAGCAAAAGCAAGCATGAAATAAAAGGTGTTCCTATCCTCTTGACTGCCTCTGCATAGTCTGCCCCCCACCCCCCGTCATCATCCCCCATCACATAAGCACAGTTATCATGATCAAAGGATACTACGTGAAGCCATCATTGCTTCTGAGAGCCCATCTGGCTTTTCTCTTAGTAGTATACACTCTAAGGGTTTTGACAGATATGTAATGATGTGGCTTCTTCCAGGTACACACTAGTTTTACTCAACTGTACAAGTCTTGTTCTCCAAAACCCTCCCATGATTTTATGCACAATGAAGTCTGACAACCATCGCATCACATGGTGGATAATATCAAACCTACACTGAAGAAAAAGCCAAGAAATTTAAGATCATCTTAAATCCTAGGTTGGAATTGAAGCTAAACCAACCAACCTTCATTTCCCCTTTTGCTACTTTTCTGACACTGGGAATTTGGTTCAAGTCCTTGACCATCCTATGTAGGCATGCCATCAGTGAGTTCCATCTCTGCTCCTTGGTTCTTGAGACAAGGGACCTCAAGCTGGCTTGAGTTTATTAGATTAGCTCTGTTCACCTTGAACTTTCAATTCTCTGGTCTCTGCCTACTGACTGCTGGGCTTACGCATCCTGACTTCCCTCTTTAATACACATTTGGATGCTAATGAGCAGTGTGGTTTTCAAAAAGACTTTTTAAATTCTTTGTTGTTTAGATTGATGGAAATATTATTGTACATGGGGACTCATAATAATTCATAAAGTCTCTATCACAAAGATCTATCCCGATCCAGCACAATATATGGCTCTCAGTCTAATATCTAGAAGGCAGTTTTCCAGTTTGCCTGGAAAGAAAACTACCACTAAATTCCATTTATGGAAGGCCTCACACTCAGAGATTTACAGAGTTATTTACAGACTGACCACCATGGTCAACATTTCCAACTAAAGTTTTAGAAAATCACTTTATGGCCATTTCTTGTACCAATTTATGATTTTTTTCTTTAAAAACTAGGCTCACAATCATAGACAGAATGATGTCTGAAATCTGAATGTCTAAGCTTCTGCTTTTTTCCTTGATGAAAATCTGGGACTTTTTCCTTTTCCAGTGTACTGAGTAGAAAGCACAAGAAATGCTATGGAAAGGATAGTAGTTTGTTTTTAAATAAATATTTTAAAATAAAAAATTTCAAATATTAAGGACAGAGAAAACAATGAGAATCTCTATATTTCTATTACCCTGGGTAATTATCAATGTATGTCTATCTTATGTCACATACATTTTCATATATTCTTTTCTCCATCCCAATTATTTTGAAGCAAGTGTAAGATAATAGTATCATGTTACTGGAAATGTATGTGAGTCAGGAAACAGAGAAGTGGGATACACTCCAACCGATTGTATAAGGCTACCATTGCCATGATAACCGAAACAGAGAAAGAAAGCTATAGAAAGAAAAGATATTGCTCGTGAAAGTGGACTTTAAACTTTTAATAAGTGCTAGGATACTGCTCAGAGGGTAATGCACTTCCTGGGATGGCAGGGAGAGCTGAGCTGGGATCCTCAGAACCCAGGTGAAGCTGAGCATTGCAGCATGCATCTGTAATCCCGAGTTCCTACAGTGACATGGAGACTGGGACCTGGCATTCACAGTGGTGAGCAGCCCTGTCTCAGACCAAGTGAAAGATGAGGACTGAGAGCCAAGGAAGTTTTTCTCTAGCCTCTATGTGCTTTGTGACACATGAGTACTTTCATGCACACACACAAATATCCAGACATCTGTGCCATTTGTCCTGGTTAGTTTTTGTCAACTTGATACAGCAAGGTTATCTGGAAATAGGAACCTCAATTGACAAAATTCCTCTGTTCAATGGCCTTCAGGGTGCTTTTTTGGCTAATGATTGATGTGGGAGGCCACCCCTTCGGGTACAGTGTCGTCCCTGGGCAGGTGGTCCTGGGTGGTATAGGAAAAGTAGGCTGAATGAGCCACAGAGAGAGAGCCAGAAAGAGGCATTCCTCCATGATCTCTGCTTCAGTTCCTGTCTGCAGTTTCCCACCTGGAGTTCCTGCCTTGGCTTCCCCTGATGATGGGCTATAACCTGTGAGTGAAATAGTCCTTCTCTTTCCCAAATTACCTGTGGTCATAGTGTTTTATCACAGCAATAGAAAGAAAGCAAACTATGACATCCTACAAACACAGGAACACAGGTTTAAAAAATATTTAGTAAACTATTAGCAAATCAAATATAGCCCTATGTAGAAAAAAGGAGCATGTCACACCCACGTGTGACTTACAGATAGAATGTAAGGTTAGTACAATGTTAAAACATTAACAAATGTAGTATGATATGGCAGGGTGAAAATAAATTTTCTAAGTGTTCATGTTGTTGTTGTTTTTTTGTTTTTGTCTTTGTTTTTTTTTTTTGTATGCAGACATTGTATGCTTTGAGATTCTAGGCTACAAGCCACACTGTAGCTTCTGTCTTGGTATGTTGGGTCACTCGCTCTGGGAAGGGCAACTCTCATATCATGAGATCATGAGTAACTCAATGGACACTCCCAGCATTCAGTGAGGATGGAGTCCTGCTGGTAGCCATGTGAATGAGTCACAGTAGAAATGGCTTCAGTCTGGTCATGCTGTCACAGGACTGCATTCTGTGCTGACAACACTCTAACTCATGATCCTCAACCCAAGCCACCCAAGGAAAACTGCTCTTATACTACGGTCCCACAGAAATGCTGAGAGAGTGCATTCCTGTTGTTGAAGCCACTGGATTTGGGAATAATTTATTATGCACTAATAGAAAATTACCGTGGGCTTTGGAACCTACAAGTGAGATATTATCATAGCAAGTATTTTTGTTTGTTGGTATGACCTTCTAATGGGGTATTCAGAAGAAGCTAGGACTTTGGGAAGTGAATTAACGAAATCAGAAAGAATATTGAAGACACTGTTTGCAAAAGAATTCCATCATTGGGCAGGACGGCAGTGAGGGGTTAAGGATTAGTTCTGGGAAATATTGGATAATGGAAGCAGAGAGCGTAGCAGAAACACTCAAGATTTCCTCAGAGGGTCATTCAATTGAAATGCAGAACTCCTGAGAAACTTGAGGCCATTGGACAGCATCAGTTTCAGAAGAAGCCCAAAATGGAGAAATATTTATCACAAGGAGATTGGCAGACATGGGTCTTGGCCCCCAGTGTGAAATCTCAAGGGAAATGGTAAAAAGAGAGTTTTACAAAGAATTATGTAGGCAGGAATATCACCAACTCTGACTGAGAACTAGTTAGTGTCTGGATTCCCCAATCATTCCATGCATTTTATTTCCACTTAAGGCTTGGGAATGCAGGAAAACATGGACTGAAACCCTGCCTCCTCCTCTATGGACATGGCTTCCTGTTCAAGAAGTCTCTGAAGTTACCTTATGGTCTTTGAGCCTCACAGCACTCTTGTGAGGAGAAAATGAGAAATAGCTAAGAAATGATTTTGGAAAGCAGGAGCTTCATATTCTAGCTTTAGAAATGCATTCATTTGGATCAGGTGTTCCGGCACATGGCTTGAATCACAGCACTGGGGAAGCAGCTGATGTTTTGCCAGTTCCGACCAGCTTGATCTTCAAAGAGCATTCTAGGCCATAGAGCAATTCAAGGTAACATTGGAAGACATCACTTTCTTTTTTTTTTAAGGGGTAGGGATTGATTTTTGACAATTTCCAATTACTTTTTCATAATTCTGCTTTGTCACTACTATTAAATCTAGAATTAAAGCCAAGGCCATACAATAGAACCACTTCTAGGTCCTGTGACATTGTGTCAAGACTTTGAACACTGCAATATGACATTCATTGGCCATCTACAAAGTGTTACTGTTGTTCTTGTTTGCTGAATCCAGACACTAACTAGTTCTCAGTCAGAGTTGGTGATATTCCTGCCTACATAATTCTTTGTAAAAATCTAGTTACAGTGAACATTGCAAACAGAAAAATTCTTCATAATGTTGTATGTTTGTTTATTTTTTTTATTGGTTACATGTGGCTACATGTGATCTGTGAGTGGCGGGTTAGTCAGATACACCTGTGGAAGACAGGCAAATTTGTCACTTCATATTTCCTCACCCTGCCCCCCAACCCCCAAGGGAAATGAGAGGTTCAGAAAAGCACCTCCAGAGGGGGCCCAATAGCCTCTCCTGCCTTTTTAAAAATTCAAAATTGATCAGCAAAAATTTAATACACTGTTTTAAAGTATTGATGAAAGTGCTTAAAAATATAAAATAGTGTAGATAATTAAACAAAATCCTGCTTTCTTTCTCATTTTCTACTTTAGGTTTTAGGGGTAATTACAACTTCATGTTTGATAGCCAACATTTTCTTTCTAGTCTTATATGTCTCAAACATCTGAAGTGATGCTTGAAGTAAGTCATCTACGTTTTTATCTCTGAAGAATAACCACCGTAAGATGCAGATGGGTAAATATTGAGTGTGTTATTCTATATGCAAACATACGTATACACTTTTAATCTTTTCAAATGCAAGCTCACGAAGAATTTTATAGATGGTTATAGTTTAGAGTCCTTATTTTAGATCCCGAAGGATCTTAACTACATGTGATAGATACCCACATGCAACCCCCTCTTTACTGGCATTTGACTCTTGGGTTAGGGGCTGGGGAGGGCAAACACACCCATTTTACTGTGCTCAGCAATATCCATGGATCAGAGCAGCCAACTGTCATGATGTGTCTTTCCTGAGATTCAGTTTTAGTGTCTTCCTCCCACGCAATCCCTCAAGCCGTTCTTTCTGTCACAACAGAATTTAATCGGAAATCCAGCAGAAAACAAACCCGGAGAGTTACTATTATAACCACTGAAGGCTTATCTTCTGTTTGAAGGAAGACACAGAAAGCTGTAATTTTCTATCATGAATGTATTGGTGTTTCAGGCTGTTGATTTTGTACTTCCTTAACTTTTTTTTTTTTTTTTTTTTTTTTTTTTTTTTTTTTTTTTTTTTTTTAGTTGTAACTGGGAACACTCTGTGCTGTCGAATCCTGAGTAGGAATGTGAAGTATTTGAAGATGCTTTCAGACCCAAGCAGTTTTCTTGGAAGATGTACCCTGAATCATAGCAGACACATTCAAATTCACTTAAAACTCTGATTAAATAGATTTTTCAAAATCTATTTAAAAGAAACAATAGTTTTGACTTTTTTCAAAGAATAGATGATTTTGTTCTTAAGAGTTACATTTAAAAAAACTTCCCGCATGTTTTTGGCACTTATTAGAAAGTTCTCTGTGTTTCTAGAACCAATAAATAAAATAGTCTCGTAAGGACTATGTACCCACAGCCAGCTTTTGGAAGGATCTCCGCCCCCCCTCCTCCCTTAGGAACAAGAATTTTGTATGATGTCATAGAATCACATTAGAAAGCAAACAAACATTCTGAGTTCAAGGCCAGCCTGGTCTATACAGTGAGTTCCAGGACAGCCAGGGCTATACAGAGAAACC
>NW_022196905.1:68835929-68842799 GCF_008632895.1 Mastomys coucha | reverse complement strand
ATTTATGTCTTTCTTAAGGTCCTGTATCATCATCATGATAAGTGATTTTATATCTGAATCTTGTGTTTACAGTGTGATGGTGTGTCCAGGACTTGCTATGGTAAGAGAATTGGGTTCTGATGATGGCAAGTGACCTTGGTTTGTGTTGTTTATTTTCTTACGCTTGCCCCTTACCATCTGGTTAACTCTAGTGCTACCTGCCCTTGCTAAATCTGACTGGAGCCTGTACTTCCTGTGATCCTGGTTGTGTCAGAACTCCTCAGAGTCAAGCTGTCTCTGTGATCCTGTGATTCTGGGATCCTGGGATCCTGGTCTTGTTATATCACCTGGGAGTGTGGCTTCCTCTGTGTGTTGTGGGACTGGCTGCAGAGCTCTTCAGCCTAAGATATCCTAGCCAGGATAGGGAAACCTTGGATTAATGTTAGATCATCTAATAAATCATAAATAATTGAATACATTTAAAATGAAACAAAACAATACATATCTAACACACTAATATAATACCAGTAACAGTGTGTCTAGTGCCTGAGTAGAATTTTTTTGTTGTTGTTTTTTTGAGACTGAGTAAAACTTTCTGGTGTTTGTGTTGGTAAATCACTGTTATCTTTCTGTTAAGAAGCAAGCTTGGCATGGTGGCATATGCCTTTAATCCCAGCACTCCAGAAGCAGAAGCAGGGGGGATCTCTGTGAGTTCAAAGTCAGCCTGGTTTACAGAGTGTGTTCCAGGACAGCCAGACATACATACTGAGATTCTGTCTCAAAACACAACAAAAGTAAGTTAGGGGGTGGTGGGGTGGGTCTGTAGGTAAAGCCACTTGCCCTGCCAGCCTGGTGATCTGAGTTCCACCCCTGAAGGCCATGTAGGGGGACGCTGAGCTTGAGGAGCCTGAAGGAGAAAAGCCTGAAGAGCATACAGCTCTGCTTTGGACATTCTGGGTTTAAGAATCTGGAGAAATATACCCATGAGGATGTCCGGCAAGGATCAGAGACTAAAACCCGGAGTCGAGAGGACTCAGAGTTGGCCAGCCCCACTTGCGGGTTATCCACATACTGAGGATAAAGACACAGGCAAATGTGTTCCCTGGGAAAGTCTTGTCTGAGCCTAAGGCGGATGGATGAGCAAGATGTATCTGGTGAATCCTCTCCTCAAGGCTGCGCTAAGGAGCCAAAGCCAGCGAGGAGGAGCACTGGCTGGATAGGCTGCAGTGTAGGGCCTCAAATAAGATGCAACTCCAGAAGCAGACAGACAATGAGATCCATGCTGAGGACAGGCCGGGAGGCACGGCGACAGGAAAGTGACTATTTGAGGAGAAAGGATGAAGGACGATACTGTCTCCTTTGAGAACTTTGCTAAGGCAGTGAGGAAGCTGTGAGGAGAAGCAAGGTCAAGGTCCTTAGGATGAGGAGTGTAGTGGTGAGGGTAGTACACATGCCAAACTCCATTTTTTCCTGTCCAGTACTTTTGATGCCGCATCTTCCTATTAGGTCTGTGCATTGTGCATCTGGAGCTTCTGTTTGTGTTGTGCAGTCAGATGCATGAAATGACTCCCTGGAGCCTTTCATCTGCCTAGACCCAGACTGACCTACTTTTGCCTGATTATCAAATACATCCAAACTTGTATTTCTCCCTTTATTTGAGCATTGTCTCTCTGTGAGGCATCCCTCAATGAGTGGTTTGGTTTATCACATGCCGCAAGCAGTGATACGTTAGAAATGAACGTTCAGAAACAATGCTCATGGAGAACTTTTATTTGTGCCTCAAGGGACCATGAGTCAACATTTTGGGAACTCTGGAGCCTAAATTTATATACAAGAGACATAAAACTTTGTGCTGCCACTGAAGAGCTCTCAGTGCTGGGCAAGCAATGTTACTGAGAAACATCACCTTTATTCTGAAGAAACATGAACACTATTGCAAACCACTAGACTGTCTTAGTTACCGTGCACATCCCTGCAGAGCCTTTACATGACATTGCTTTATACATCCATGCATGATCTTATGAGAGAACAGGTTTGTTCTGGCCTACAGTTCCAAGGAGAAAAAGTTTCATGACAAGGAAGATCTGGTGACACTGGCTGCACACAGTGCATCAGGAAGTGAATAGGAAAGGGGCGGGGCTATGGAGTAGCTCAAATCCAGTGATGCACTTTCTTCAGTGAGGCTCCACCTCCTAAAGGCTCCTCAGTGTTCCCAAGTAGTGCCATCAGCTGAGGACCAAGGGTTCAAACACATGAGCCTAACAGGGAACATTTCACATCCAAATCACAGCATATGGGTAACCTATAGGCCTGTATAATCTGCTTATAAGGGGTGGGGTGGGGTAAGCAAGATGTATCTGGCCAATCCTGTCTTTACGGTAGAGCTAAAGAGCTGAGACGGCAAAGGGCACCGGTTGGATAAGGTCTCAACCAAGGTGGTACTCCAAAAGCAGTCAGGTGTTGAGATGGATGTTGTGGACATGTTGGGCAGAGATTAGTAACTGGTTACCGCTTTGAATATAGAAGACATGCTTGAGTACGATTTAGTCCTTTGAAGACCTGATAAGCTTTAAGAAGGAAGATGGGTAGCACTGGAAAATGGTTGCAATCTGCACATGGCAGAGGCATGAGATGCAAATCCTATTTCTTATATATCCCACACAAATCTTACAAGGCTGTTTTTTTTTCTTATTTAAAATAAAAAGAACTGTCAGTCTCCCTTTACTACTAATTACGGTGACTCTATATCTTTGTTGATATTGGATAGTTTTACATCAATAGGTTGGTGTCTTTAAAGACAGTTGTGATGCGTGGGCACCAGAGACATGTGATTCTGAGTGGGAGGAGACACAGGGAAACAAAACTCGGCAGAAATGAGAAAAAGTACACTCTCGGCATTACTAATGCATCGAGAGGCTTTGCACACTAGAAATACAGAATGAATCTGACCTAATCTCCACTGTTGAGAGAAAAAGTTGCCTAGCCCTTCAGCTATATTAGCACCTGCCACACAAGGGCTGAGCATATAGAAGAAGGAAAATAATTCTCTGATTCTGTACTAACCAAATAGTCTATATCAAATTGCCTAAGATGATGTATAAATTTAGTACATGGCTGGTTATACCTATATAGGACTACTATTTAAATGTGAATTTAAAGTGAGCATATGAAGTACGTTTTACATGCTTAGTGCATATTTCATCTCCATACTGAAAGATGTCCAGGATGACTAAGGCCATTTTTAAAAAGACATGCATGTTTTCTAGAGATCAATCCTCTATTTGTGAAGAAGACTGGTGATTGGAAGGTTATAAAGAAGAGGAAGATCTATCATGAGTGTGCTTCCCTAGGTGGAAAGAGTTTGATAACATCTTTTTCTTTCTTTCTTTGATAATATCACAGAGTCCCTCCCTTAACTTCCTCTTGGCCCACCCTCTCTCTAGGAACATGGATTCTTTTGTGAGGGATGTAGTGATTTGTACAAGAATGTTCCCCATAGGCTTAGGTATTTGAATACTTAGTCCTCAGGTGGTGGAGCTTCTGTAGCGAGGTTGGGATGTACGGCCTTGCTGGAGGAAGCATGTCAGAGGCTTTGAGATGATCAACCCTCATCAACTGCCTTGTTCTCTCTCTGCATTGTGCTGTGTCTGACACTGGGAGTGCTCAGATGCCTGCCCACCATGATAGGCTCTTCGCCCTCTGGAAAGGTAAGCTCAAATAAACTCTTTTCTATAGGTTTCCTTGCTTGTGGTGTTTTATCACAGCAATGGAAAAGCTTGCAGGGACGTAAGAGGCAGCCTGTGACATTGATTCAATCCATCTGGCTTTATCCTCAGATGAGATTGGTCACCAGTAAGAAATGGTGAGCTTAAGGGTCTTGGATGCTTAACATCTATTTTTAAAAATCTTATTCAGGAACTTAGAACTGTGAAATATTGGAAAGTTACTTAAACCTTCTAAGCTCCCTCCCCCATTCTATGAGAATGTTACATTTTCTATTCAGTTATTTTGAACAATAAACAGATATACCAAGGAAAATACCCACCACATCAAGAGTGCTCCTAAGTGAACTTGTTTTGTTGTTAATTTAAAATGCAGCCCCTTGACTTTCATTGGCACTCCTAGTGAAAAACAAACTATGCCAGATGGAGCTGGAAGGATGGCTCAGCTGTTAGGAATTCTTATTCCTTTGTGGAGAAAGGGGAACACTCCTTCATTGCTGGTGGGACTGCAAGCTGGTACAACCACTCTGGAAATCAGTTTGGCAGTTCCTCCAGTATTGGACATAGTACTACCAGAGGACCTAGCTATACCACTCCTGGGCATACATCTAGAAGATGCTCCAACATGTAATAAGGACACATGCTCCACCATGCTCATAGCAGCCTTATTTATAATAGCCAGAAACAGGAAACAACCTAGATGTCCCTCAATAGAGGAATGGATACAGAAAATGTGGTACATCTACACAATGGAGTACTACTCGGCTATTAAAAACAATGAATTTATGAAATTCTTGGGGAAATGGATGGATCTGGAGAATATCATCCTGAGTGAGGTAACTCAATCACAAAAGAACACACATGGTATACATTCTCTGATAAGTGGATATTAGCCCAGAAGATCGGAATACACAAAGTACAAACCACAAACCACAAGAAACTCAAGAAGAAGGAAGACCAAAGCGTAGATACTTCGTTCCTTTTTAAAAGGGGAACAAAATACCCATGGAAGGAATTGTAGAGACTAACTATGGAGCAGAGACTAAAGGAAGGACAATTCAGAGAGTGCTCCACCTGGGAATCCTTCCCATATTCAGTCATCAAATCCAGACACTATTGTGGATGCCAGCAAGTGCTGGATGACAGGAGCCTGATAGAGCTGTTTCCTGAGAGGCTCTGACAGTACCCGACTAATACAGAAGTACAGGCTCACAGCCATCTGTTGGACTGAGTAGAGGGTCCCCAGTGAAATAGCTAGAGAAAGGACCCAAGGAGCTGAAGGATTTGCAGCCCCTTAGGACAAACAACAATATGAACTAACTAGTACCCTCAGAATTCCCAGGGACTAAAACTCCAACCAGAGTACAC
Source organism: Mastomys coucha (assembly GCF_008632895.1). Taxonomy (NCBI): domain Eukaryota; kingdom Metazoa; phylum Chordata; class Mammalia; order Rodentia; family Muridae; genus Mastomys; species Mastomys coucha. Next base: position 68,837,730 of record NW_022196905.1, on the reverse strand, counting down.
ATAGTGGGACTCATGGCTCCAGCAGCATATGTATAGCAGAAGATGGCCAAGTTGGTAGGAGGAGAGGCCCTTGGCCCTGTGAAGGTTCTATGCCCCAGTGTAGGGGAATACCAGGGCCAGTAAGCAGGGGGAGGGAGGAAGGAACAGGGGTTTGTTTTAGTTTTTGTTTATTTTATTTTATTTTTTTCAGGTTTTATTTTTATTTTTTGAAGGGGAACCTGGGAAAGGGGATATTGTAAATAAAGAAAACATCTAATAATAAAAATAATAATAAAGAATTCTTATTCCTGCACAGACCCTAAAGCCAGTTCCCAGCACCCACATGGTGGCTGACAACCATCTGTAACTCCAGTTTTAGGAGATCTGACTCCTTCTGACATCTGAAAACACCAGGCACACATATGGTCCACAGAAAAACATGAAAGCAAAATACTCACACGCATTAAATAAGTAAATAAGTAAATCTTAAAAAGTTACTCAGGGAAAAAAAGGAAAATATAATTGATGTAACTGTTTTTTTTTCTCCCTTTTGCACAGATCTAAGAAGGGAGGGAGAATACTCTCTTAACATCAAGAACGACTGTTTTCTTTGCCCCCAAGACTGCTAACAGTGCTTGCTACCTTCATGGTTGTCTTAAGGATGAAGCAAAGATGAAGTTCAGCCTTCGGACCATGTCTGCTTGAATGTTGGCTACTCATATTTTCTGGCCCTCTTCTCTGGTGCAATGTGGATTTTCAATTAAATTCCCTGTATCTTTTATATATTCGATTATAAAATATTTTATTTTATGTAATTGTGTGTATATGCGCGTCAGTGAGCATGTGTTTCCATGGAAACCAAGGCAACAGATTCTCTGGAGCTATAGAGATAAGATAGGCTGTGAGACGCCCAGTGTGGGTGCTCAGAACCAAACTCGGGTCCTGTGGAAATGCAGCAAGCATCTCTAATGCTGAGTTATCTCTCAAACTCTACTTTAAATTTTCAGTTTATCTTTTTCTTTTCTTTTCTTTTCTTTTTTTGAAAAGTTCCAAGTAACTGTAGGAAAGAACACGGGTATATAGATCCTTAGCACCAAAATTCTTCCTTGGCAGGTAGGAAGGGATGACAGCCACTCCATCTGTTTCACGTAAAGGTTGGAAAGTCATTAAAATATTCATCACACTGTAAAGTATTACAAGTAGAATTGAACTCTGATGGAACATGCAAAGCGAGTCTGACTTCCAGGTAACTGAGCCTTCTTTTCCTCCTAGAGACACAAGCCATACACAGAGTAAAATAAACTGGGGAACAGAAAGCAGTGGGATAATGAAAAGGGAACAATGCTCGAGGATTTGCCAAGTCCGATCGTTATGAGTGTGCTCATTCGGGTTATAAACCGAGCCCACCTTGCCAGCGAGGTAGTCACAGGCCCTGCTAAACAGAAACTTGGGGAAACACTTAAACGAAGCAAACATGAGGAAGTGCCATGCAAACATGTGACTGACTGGTGGCAGTGACCGAAACCACAGCAGCCACTATCAAAGGGTAGCGTGCCACACTGTAGTTGTGAAAGTGGATTTATTCATTTATTTTGAAAAACACGTTAAGAAGCAAAGATGTCTACTTTCCCACCTACCTTTGCAGCAAGCACTTCCTGGAATTTATAAACTTTGGTCTTTCTGGGAACTGCTCATGGCATTTTCTACTGCTCATCTACACCTGTGCCAAATAGAGAATGCTATTGAACAAGTGTGTGTGTGTGTGTGTGTGTGTGTGCGCGCGCGCGCGCGCGCTCGCTCTCTCGGGAGCGCATGCACCCCC
>NW_022196905.1:68835174-68835919 GCF_008632895.1 Mastomys coucha | reverse complement strand
CCCCCACTCATGCTCTGTGGAGGCCCTGTTTCGATGAAGTGGGTCATCCAGAGGTATTTTTGAGTGTCATTTTTCAAGAGCTTCAGCTGGGAGACAGTGCCTCTCACTGGCCTGAGGGTCACTAGCTGATTCATCTCGGCTCGGGCTGGTGGGCCTCAGGGATTCTCCCATCTCTCCTTCCCCAGTGCTGGGATAGCAAGGCTGGCACCACATCTGGCTTTTTAAATGTGAGTCTGGAAGCTCAGATGCAGGTTTTCATGCTTGCACAAAAACTTCACAAGCTGAACCATCTCCCTCTCCTTCCCTCTCTTTTTTTCCTTTTCTTTTCTTCTTTTTAAAAACAAATCTTGTCTTTAAAAGAAAACAAAACCAAAAACAAATGCCAAGTATTTCTCAGTGTGTGTGGGAGGGAGTATAGAGACTGATTTCACTGGGATCCTGTTCAATTTGGGGACCATTGCCTTCAAAGACGCATCATTTCCTCTGGGAGTTCTAAGTGGGGCTATTACCATGGACCTGCAGGTTCTGGTTTCTATTAGAGGAGACCCTGTCTTCTTAAGTAAAACACGGAAGGGGAAGTGTCCAGAATTGTAAATAAGACAGAGAGAAGCCTTGTTTGGCCACCTGGATGGAGAAAACCTACCTTCTCCAAGTCAGGATCCATCTTCCCCCCCTTTACCCAAATCTGACAGCCCTCCCTGTTTTTTTGTTTTTGTTTTTTGTTTTTTGTTTTTTGTTTTTTGTT
>NW_022196905.1:68832427-68835164 GCF_008632895.1 Mastomys coucha | reverse complement strand
CTGAGGTATGAGTTTGTTTTACACTCAGAAAGTTTCCTTAAGCAATTCTACCCTGTTCACAAATAAATACCTCTTAGATAAGAACACACCTACACAGTGGAACGCCGATAAAAAAGAAGGAGGCAGAACCTTCAGAATGTTGTCCTCGGGCACACTATAAAGTAAAAGGAGGCACCAAACAGCCTTCATACAGATTTTTCCTCTGTGAGAAGAGGAGCCAAATATCCACAAACCTAAATGTGCATAAACCGTGCATGCCTCCGCTAAAAAGAGGATGCCCACACCAAACATTCCTATAACTTTAGAGCATAATTTCACCATATAGATCCCCTATGTATTGAAATATTTTTATTGTGAACCTCGATTTTTAAAAAGCCTCCTGGGCCCGCCACCTGCTTCTGGCACCATACTTCACGATTACACACGCGATGAAGGAGCATCTCTGTTTATCTCTCTTTTTTTAAAAAAAGGAAAGCATCATGTTACATCATTAATCGTGCACACCAGTGTAGTTTAGACTGGATGTAGAGACAATAATCTCATATCTTTGTCCCGCTGCAAGGCAGTCCTTTAAACTAACATTATAAATGCATTTGGTTTTTGCCAGGAGTAAAAGATCTTACAAGATATTTGTTGTCATTTTCCAGGCATGGAAGGAATTGAGAGAAAACTAGGGATGAAGGTGCTCATTCCTCTCTAGTCGCTACTTGAAGTCTACATAGTTGGAAAAAAAACTGTTTCACACCGGGACCGTTTTCCCTTCTGCTCCTACAGTAACTTCCCTAGCAAGAAATGCTCCCTACTCTGAAAAGGGGCCTGGCCAAAGTTACTGTAAGGGACCGTGGTCATGGAACTGGGTGAACAAAAGCACTGTAGCAGCCACGGGAGAAGGATGGGGCACTCTTCTCTGTGCAGCTGTCCTGGAGCCCTGATCACTGCCAGTCAGCTCCCTGCATCTCCTGCTATAGGTTTTCTGGACCAAGCCAGACAGGAGTTTACAAATGTCTCCTAGGGCTAAGTAGGTAACTTCAGATGATTTAAAATTGCCAGATGGACAAGAAAACAGTAGGGGTGTTGGCAACCTGGATAAGCGGCTATCTTTTAATTAAAACATTCAAATGGGATGTGTGTGTGTGTGTGTGTGTGTGTGTGTGTGTGTGTGTGTGTGTGTGTGTTAAAACTATGGCTGCGCTGGCCAAAGCACCATAAAACAAAACTTCCAAGTACTGACCAACTCACTGCAAGTTGGTGTCCCAAATACTAGATCTAAGGTTCCTATCTTCATGCTCCCACCTGCGGGCGGATTTTTGGTCCCTTGGGACTCTCAGCGGCAGCGGTATTGTATTTCCCAGGTTGCTGGGGACAGCAAGTGTCTTAGAGCCCATTACCGGCTACATTTTACTTCCACCAGAAACCGAGCTGCGTCCAGATTTCTCTCGGATGCGACTTGCCGCCCCGCACAGTTCCGGGGCAGTGGCGAGTGGGCGTGGGAAACCGGGAAACCCAAACCTGGTATCCAGTGGGGGGCGTGGCGGGGCTCAGGGAGTCCCCACCCCTCCGGGTAATGACCCCGCCCCCACCCTCTAATGTTTAGCCAGCGCTCGCTCTCTGCACTGAGTCCTCTGGACCCCAAGAGAGTAGGCTGTTTCCTTAGATCCCGAGGAACGCTACCTCGCACGACTGAAAGCCCAGATTGCGTCCCGCAGCCGGGATAACCTGGCTGACCCGTGTCCGCGGAGACCGCTGCAGCCGCGGCTGGAGCCAGGGCGCCGGTGCCCCGCGCTCTCCCCGGTCTTGAGCTGCGGGGGCGCTTACCGCCTCTGTGACTTCTTTGCGGGCCAGGGACCAAGAAAGAGTCTGCCTGACAACTGGGCTCTGTGCCCAGCGCGAGGTGCAGGATGGAGAGCAAGGCGCTGCTAGCTGTCGCTCTGTGGTTCTGCGTGGAGACCCGAGCCGCCTCTGTGGGTAAGGAGTCAGTCCGCTCTTTGGTAGTAAGGCAGAGAAGTAGAGTGCGGGCTGAGGGTGGGGATAGGAGAGAAGAGGACCTAACTCGGAGAGCTCTAGAGAGCCGCCCTTGGGTGTTCTTTCACTTACCAATGGGGAAACTGAGGTTCAAAGACTCTTCCGAAATGACTCAGCCAGAATTCCAATCTCCCCCGGGCATCGGTTGGAGCGTGGACACAGCCCCAGGCGCTAGGTAGCCGGGAGGGGGAAGGCGCTCTGAGCCGGAGCAGGAGATGCTCCCACTGGCAGGCACAGACGGTCAAACCCCGGGAAGCCGGCGCAAGCCGAGCAGCCTGGCTGGCCACAAGGACCCCAGGCTGTCTCCCGCCGCCCTATAGTGGAGCCGGGAGCCCGACTCTGGCTCCGCTCGCCTTTAGCTCCAGCACTTAAGCTGGAGCTGTGTGAGGTGAGGTCTCTTCACAGAGCACAACTCTCCTCCCTCAACTTTCTTTGGTGTAGAGTGCTACTTTGGCTGGCAGGAGGAAGAAGCGCCTTCCTCTGCGGTGACAGCTTCTCCAGGTGTCTTAAAGTAACTCTCCACTTACTGCTCCAAAGCGTCGGTCCTGGGGGTAAACTCTGAAAGTTTCAGAAACTCTTGAGTTTGGCACCTACTTAGTTATAGGTCACTTTTCTTGTTGAAAAATGCCCTCTGCTTCAAGGTTAGGCGCACACTCGCTCTTGGGCTTTTGTGCAATAGATTCCCTTCCCTTCCCTTCCCTTCCCTTCCCTTCCC
>NW_022196905.1:68818490-68832231 GCF_008632895.1 Mastomys coucha | reverse complement strand
CTTCCTTTCCCCTCTTCCTCCTCCCCTTCCTCCTTTATTTCTCTCTCATTTCCTTTTTGAAGCCACAGTTTGCAGATTTCCCAATTGGAATTACCAGATTACCCTTTGGAGAATGGAGAATCAGAAAAAAAGTCAATTCTGCAGAAACATTCCTTGCACCCTAAGAGAATGGAATGCCTTAAAAGCACTGGCACTAACTTACAGCACCAAGATCGCCTGCCTACAGTTATTGAGTTTTCCTCATAATGACTTGGTCCGTCAGGCTAGCTCCATCACGAGTGCCCTCTTGTTCCTGACAAGGCCTCACTCTTCCTCCTTTCTGGGAAGAGAAAGGCAGCCTGGAACATGTGCTTGCCCTGGGTCCCATAGAGAAGTGAGTTGCTTTGAAGCCCTGAGTGTTCCTAGTGGAGCAGTTTAACAGTAGCCCATTCCCTGAATAAAGTGGAGGTTGCCCTTTTGGAGTGTGGGACGTGCTTAATTGGATTGGACTATAATTGGTGCCATCGAAGTCTAGAGACAGAGCTGCTGTTGTTTTTCCTTCTGGTCTTTGAGCGGGAAGGATAACAGTGCATAAATTAATTAATGTTGGTTATCGGATTTGAACATAAAAGGGCTTTTATTGTAAAGTAGCATATGTACCTCTTGCAGCCAGAATGAGATTTCTAAAGAACAGAACCCAAACTTGCCGATGAAAATGAATGAGGTTCAATAAAGGTGGTGGTGGTGGGGTGAGCATTAGTAATTGATGTAAATCTCCAGTTATTGATAACCTCGTTGACTAGATTTGATTGCAGACACATTCCTAGGACACTGTGGTGCTGTATTTGGTGTCTTAGGAATGGGGCATATTTTAAAGATGAACATAGCTAACATGCCTGCGCTCTAAGAGAATCTATAGCTGTATGCTATTACAGAGATGATTGAAAGGCTCTTAGTGGCTATGGCATGTAGATCAGTGGTAGAGCCCTGAGGCTCTGCACTCGCTTCCTGGCACTGAAGAATAAAGGTCATTTACTGTGGTGGTGGCTTGGGCACTGCATATTGAATGGCTAGTTACTACTACATTTTCCTCACACATCTGCCTGACTAATGGGTTCATCATATGAGCATATCCAGTGATTGTTTTCGGGTTAATGTTTCTCAGTCATGTTTAAAATCTACTTATCAAATAAATTGTTTTCATTTTCCGCTTCTCAAACAAAGTAAGATTCCATTATTGGAAGACTCATTTGCAAACATTTTAATTGCTTGCCTATGTTAGGGATGACTTATTTCATATTGACAAATATTATGCTGATTAATTGAATATGACTACCCAGTTCTATAGCCATCTCAGGGTGGACCAAGAGCAACTGTGATTCAGTCACTTTAAATGCCACTTAGAATGCATATCTGTTGGTCTAGGAATAAACACACCATAAAGTTTAGAATCACAGCCCGAACACAAGTCATTAACAATGCCAACTAGCTTCTGAAATTCATTAATGTCATTTAATTTCCAATATTTTGAAAACATGTTATTAATTAATAAATCTACAGTTATGTCAGCAACATATGCACATCTGATGAGGTCGGGTGTATTCAGGGTGGTATGGCTGTAGACTGTTTTGCACATCTGTGTAGGTGCGTGAGAACCCCTACAGTCTGTGAACGGCTGCCTCTGCTTGTTCTCATAGGGCCACAGTGTCACAGCATGGGATATTTGCCTTTGCTATTTGCTCATACTCTATTGACATGGCCTCATATTTGTTCATGCTCACTTATTTGCCCAACAATGTCAATGCCAGCTGAGGCTTTAGGAGTCATCTGTTCTTAGTCAGTGTGAATTAGAAAGCCCCGGATGCCTGCCTGGTATTAATTAGTTATTCTCTTCTGAGACAGAGCCTGTGTGGCCCAGGCTAGCCTCGAACTCGACATCCTCGTGTCTCATTCGTCAGAATACTGGGCTTCCAGGTGTGTGCCATCACACTAGGCAGCTCACTTTTTAAGCGGAGAGCTGGAAGATCTTGATGTCCTTTAACATGGTGGGCAGCTTCTGTTTTTTTCTCATGCTTTTTAAGTAGCTGGTAGCATGTTACAGGTTAGTTGACTGAAAACTACTTTTCTCGCTGTGTCTTGACCCACAGTGGTTCGTATCTCTCATGATGCCTTTATGCATTTCAATCAGTTAGGTAACAAGTGTCTTATGTCTCCAGTTTTAAATTGGTATGAACAGAGCTTTGATTAATGAGTTGGGACTCCCCCCCCCCCAGCTACAGCTCATTAAACTTACACTATTTTTAGTTTTGTTCTGAGTTTATGAATATGCATGTATGCATGAACTCAGGAGAGATTTCCCTTCCCCAATTCCTTTTCCTCCGTTTAAATGTGCTGTCTTTAGAGGCCGCTACCTTAGCCTTTGCAGCTCAGATACCAAAGGAAGTCTGGTACACAGCATGATAAAAGACAATGGGACAGGGTCACAGTGGCTCCTGTCCCTTTCAGGGGTATGAAGATGAGCTGTGGAGAGATCTCTCTGGGGAGTTTTCATTAATCAGCAATTTAGTCAGATCTGTACATCCTATGTTTTACAAGAAATGTCAGTGGGCCCCTTCCCAAGGGCCTGAGATCATCAGATGGAGGTTCACTGGGTTTCAATGTCCCATATCCTTTTGTAAGACCTTGAAGTTGGCAACGCAGGAAAACAGGAACTCCACCCTGGTGCCGTGAATTGCAGAACTGTTGTGTTGGTTCGTGACCATCTGCCCATTCTTCCTGTTATGACAGAGCTTGTGAACTTTTACTGGGAATGGGGGCAAAGTCAATCCCACCTTTATACAATGAATTGCTGAAGAGGCCTTTTAAAACTTGGAGTGTGCATTGTTTGTGGAAAGGCTTTCCTATTGGATCCAACTCTTTTCTAACTTGTTTCTAGGTTTGCCTGGCGAACTCCTCCATGCCCCCAAGCTCAGCACACAGAAAGACATCCTGACAATTTTGGCAAATACAACCCTTGAGATTACTTGCAGGTAAGGAGTCCTTTTCCATCCAGCTTTCCTGTGAAGGGACTCACTGTTTACTGAGCTCACAACAGTCCCCACTACTACAGAAGTATAATAGTATTGTTACAATTGTTTATAAGTCATGAGACTTCTAAGAACCCATTTAATAATGAAACAATGGGAACGTCTTTTCAAACTTTGGTATTCTTTTGCTGAGCCGTTTTCAACATGTACAAACATTTCACACAAATGTATCACGAACAGGCACACACATGCATGCATGTGCAGACGTGCCAAAAACTAGTATGTAATAGACATTCACAACTGTTGAAAAAGTTAGTAAAGCAAAGGAGATATACTTATGAACAGAGTTAAAATTCTAGCCATGTTCAAGATACCAGAATGACTTTTGGACATTTTGTTTTTTTAGCTGTTTTCTACAAATGAAATTCTGTCTGTATGAGCAATTTAATCTCTAGCCAGTAATATCTCCCACCATATGACCTGTTCAGACCATGACCTTCATAATCTGCCTTGATATTCTGGTTCCTCTTTTCCTCTTGCCAGCAAGAAGTCATGGTGTTGATGCTGGATAAACTGGGAAACAGAACTCTTTGGCAAGAAGAGGACCTTGCATTTACTTTTCTGTGGAGAGACAAGGAAACCTAGAGGAGGTGTAGCTGGCTGTGTGATCATTCATGAAGGACCTGTTTGCAGGGGGCAGTGTGCTTTGGTGGCGATGATAATGAGCCTAGGCAATAAGTGCCGTCTGAGAAGAGTGTTTGTTGGCAGAAAGAGCCCTGGCATCTTGTGGCAGTTGCCTCATATTTGAAGAATACCAAGTCCACAGAACAACTCAGGTCTAGTGCAGGTTGTTGCATGTGGAGAGAACCCCAGGCCTCTTATCTAAGGTCTACAAAAGTCACCAATGCCCAGTCTTTGGGGAAAACAAAATCAGAAAGCTATAACAAGAGCTATTTATTCTTCGTTATGTCATGACATTTCCAGAGATTTAACTCTACCTGTTCTCAGACAGAAAGTTCTCTTGAGATCTACAAAGGCTTCACCCTCCCTCTGGAGACTGCAGAAACATTTCTTAAGTTCTGAACAATCTGAACAAACCCCGGAGTGAGCAGGCATAAATGATACTGTGACTTCGTGTGAGTTCTAAGCTCTTTGAATGATGGCTCAGTGGGTCACATTGCTTTATTTATTTATTTTTTTAAATAAACAAATGCTAGTTTTAGTGAATATTTTTTAAAGAAGGCTGAATTATATAATACATTTTATTTTGAATTATCCACATGTAAATTCTTTTTTTAATCTGAAAACATTTTTACTTTTTTCTTTAATTAAAAAAAACATATCAAAAACAAAAACAAAACCAAAAAATAAACCTTTTTTCCTCCTCTCTCGCCCTGCTCACAAACCCACCCTCTGGCCCTGACATTCCCCTACACTGGGGCATAAACCTTCACAGGACCAAAGGCCTCTCCTCCCATTGATGATGGACTTGACCATCCTCTGCTATACGTATGTAGCTGGAGCCATGAGGCCCACCATGTCTATTCTTTGGTTGATGGTTCAGTTCCTGGGAACTCTGAGGGTACTAGTTAGTTCGTATTGTTCGTATCCTAAGGGGCTGCAAACCCTTCAGGTCCTTGGGTCCTTTCCCTATGCTCAGTCCAATGGATGGTTATGAGCCTCTACTTCTGTATTAGTCAGGCACTGTTAGAGCCTCAGAGGAGACAGCTATATCAGTCACCTGTCACCCAACACTTGCTGACATCCACAATAGTGTCTGGGTTTGATAGTTGAATATGGAAAGGATGTATTGACTACCTTCCATTTGCTTTGTTGCGAATGGAAGCTGCAGAAGTAATGTCTATTTGATGTGTCCCTCACAAGGCACTGTGAGCCTCTTCACTCTGGGTACTAACTTCTTACTCCCTCCTTGCTTATACCCACACAAGGACTCTGGCTTCATTGCCATTCTCCCAGTGCTTCAGATGTGCCCTGGTCTCTTGTTTGTCCTTCTCATTTACTGATGCTGCTTGCGATACTCTTCCTCTGGATGTGCATAGGGCCAGCTTGGTCACATTCCTCCCTTTTCTTTGCCTCTTTTATATTTTCCTTTACAGTATCAAATCACCACTGTTTATGCAACAACTTGTACTTTTAAATTGTCTATCTCCCTTGATTAGAGTTAGGTTCCAGAAAGACACTGAGTTTTTTCTTCTTAGTGTACAGTGGGCACCTACTCTACCACTGAGCATGATATCCTTGGTTCCTTAAAAGTTGGTTTTTGTCCTTAATCATGCTTAGCAACTATATATTGCTTAAAATACTTATTGAATGAATGAATGAGTGAGATAACAGAAAACTCATGACTGGGTGGGTGATTTCTGAAACAGAGTGTGAGATCTTTGGTGGCATGTCCTTGCAGACTGTCTGTCATCAGTGTCTATCAACTTGAAGGTGACTGTTGAGTAGTTTATATGCATGTGAAAAGCCAAACCTTCTGTTCTCTTAATCATAGCCTTGTGGCATGGAGTGTACCATTGATATCTTCCCGGAATACTTTTTTTCAGGGGGCAGAGGGACCTGGATTGGCTTTGGCCCAACGCTCAGCGTGATTCTGAGGAAAGGGTGTTGGTGACTGAATGTGGCGGCAACAGTTTCTTCTGCAAGACACTCACAATTCCCAGAGTGGTGGGAAATGATACTGGAGCCTACAAGTGCTTCTATCGGGACGCCGACATAGCCTCCACTGTTTATGTCTATGTTCAAGGTAAGTGGTGGGCCAGAAAGTACTTCCCACATCTGCTTCCGATGTCGTACATGCAATAGAGTCAAGACAAGTTGAGTCCAGTGAGAGGCTTATTGGAAAAGCTGTTTGTCTCTGCCAGGCATCCTTAGAGAAGGACTCACCAGCAGTCTGGGCTTTGGTTGGAGCCGCACTTCTCTTCCCTGGCTAGGTCAGCCCTGCTTCACTTTCTACAGTGCTCTGTGATTCTCTGGGAAAGCTATCGAGACTCATAAAATGTCTTCTGCTCTTTGAGATTCTGGGATCTTTGAAAATGAAGAGGACTAGAGGTGAATTATAGAGAGGTTTCTGTGGTGAGATAGGTTCCCTGTAGCAGGGAGGAAGTTTTAGCAGGAATGCATAGGGAAATAGCCAAGGACTCCAGAGGCTGGTTTTTTTTTTTTTTCTTTTCTCCCTCCTCCATAAGATCTTTCCTTTCCATATTACCACTTTATTAAAAAAATTCACATACCCACGTGCAAAGCACAACACCGCACTCAATAGAACCCCTCCAGACTGCATGTCTTGTCTTTGCTTGTGTGAGCTGAGAGGGCTTGGGATCAACTCCAGGGAGATGACACCTACAGACATGTACAGTCTTAGTGGCCAGAGCAAGTATTTTGTTTTGTGGCGATGGCTAGCTGTTCGGGCTTCCTTCATAGACCTCCCCTTTAAGGGCTAAAGCTCTAGAACTGACTTACAGAAGGCCTTTAGTTTTATATCAAAACTTTTATCTTACATCAAAAGGTTAGTTTGTGATGTAATCAAGGTTCGCAACTTAGCATCCATATAATAAAAACTACAATCTAATATGTATTCTGTACTTAGGGGATGAATATGACTGCTTTTACATTCTAAAAATTGCACACCACCTTTTCTTATGGAAAAAAAAAACCTCTCTTCAATGCCTGTAACAACATCTGCTTCTCAGGAATATAAAAATTATATTATATAGAAAGATTTCTTTGTCATTTTTTTTTTTTGTGAATGAGAGTTTTGCATGTATGTACGTGTAGTGTGTGCATGCATGCTACCTCCATGAAGGTCAGGAGTGTGCATTGGATCCCCTGGACCTGGAGTTACAGATGCCTGTGAGCCACCACATGGGGTGCTGGGCACTGAACCCAAGTCCTCTGCAGGAGCAGCCAGTGCTCTTCTCTGCTGGGCTGTCTCTCTGGCCCTGAGTTGCATCATATTTGACATGGGCATACAATGTTATGTTTCTTTCAGAGAAGGATGGATCTATCATAGTATTTTATTTATTCATCTGTATGTGTCCTTACATCTCAGAGAATTTGAGACAGGTGAAAATGACTTTGAGGTTTTTTTTTTTTCCTGAAAGCCACTCACCAGACAGGAAGGTTCTTCACCAGGGCACCACACTTCCATATCTACACTTCTAGTTCAGTAGGGTCAGTGTACAGAAGACCAGAGGCCATATCCAAATATCCCATGATGCTCTTGAGCTTCTCAGTGATTGGGGATTCTTTTTGCTTTTGGTAAGCAAAGTGTAAGATAGAGTTCTGTGCCGAGGGAGACAAGGCTCAGTCAGACCTTGGAGAATGCCTGACTCCTTTTCATCTGGCAGTCTTAGGAGACATGGCTCTCTCAGAGGATTGCAAGGATTTCCTGCTCTCAGCCTGTCTGGAAATGCTTCAAGAGGAGCTTCTCCTACAATATCTCGATACTTCCTTCTCCCCCAGTCAGGAAACCTGGAGACATGAGAAAAGCCATTTCGTGGGTTACAATAAATGTTTTATTTTGGGAGGATGCGTGGTTGTTTGGCATTCTTTTGTTTACTTCCCCTTTAGGGCTACTGAAATAGCTTACAGCATAGCTTTAGTCTTAAGTCAAGAGGTTAATTTAGCATCCCAAGGCTTGCTTTGAATACAGCAAGTCATGTAATATTCCATTAGCATGTTCATGGAGGGGAGGTTGGAGCAGCAAGCACTGGTCTCTAGCACTGTTCGCGTGTATACTTGGTGCCTTTGGATATACCATAAAATTCTGGCTTGGCTTAGCTTTCTGAGTTGAGCTATTCAAGAGTTTGCGCATGTAATTTAACAACAGGAAAGAAAGCATGGAAGGTAGTATTCCCTATGGATAGGTCTTTAATGCCCCCTCTTACTTCCTCACTCCTCTGACCCATCTAGCAGTGCATGGAGCCAGGAAGCTGGCCTTGGCCATGCAGGATAATGGTGATGGCATGTGGGGAGCAAAGCTAGCTGCATCTCTATGCTTTCCAGCTGGGGAGGAAATCAGCTTTTTGCTGTTGAAAGGAATTAGTTACTCTTCTTCCCTTTGGTTTCATTAACTCTTTCTTCACCTCTGAAAAGGCTTGACCAGATGTGTGGGGGGTAGGAGGTGAGGTGTTATCTCTGCGATTCCAAGTAGTGGCTCCAGACCATGTGTTCTGTCTCTAGAGGATGAAATAAATCCCCAGCCATGTATTAATACTGTGTGAATGGCATCTGAAAGATATCAAAATCTCTCTGGCTTTCATCTCAATCTTTGGAATTGTGTTTTTCCTAATACTTATTGTCACAGATATGAATAAGTGCTAAATCTTGACCTAAATGTAGTGGCTATGAAACATTACTTTATAAAGACTTTTTATCTACAGTCCTCACAGACTTAAGATATTATAAAAATCATTCTTCTGAATTATTGAATCATCTGATTGTTATTTTCTCTTAGTTTAAAGCTCCTAATTTCTTTTTAGTCATTTACATTATTTTCCTAGTGGAAAACCATGAACTTTTAGCATCATAAAACTCAGAGTTTAAGTGTATGGACTTAAATGAAATTTTTTATTTTATATAAAAAGTAATCTATTAAGGCATGGCCTATTAAAATAGATTCTATTATTTGGTAATATTCCATGTGGAAGAAGTTCTTACTTTGTTGGAGTTTTCCTACACTTTTCTCTCTCTGTCTGTGTCTTTCTGTCTATCTGTCTGTCTCTTCAGCTCTGTCTGTCTGTCTCTGTTTCTGTGTATGTGTGTGTGTGTATGTTTCTCTGCCCTTCCTTGACCACATCTTTAGAACCAGATATCTATGTGCAGACTAGCCTATGGATGTCTTTGTCCATGCAAGTTGTCAATGACAGTCATTCCGTCATCCAGTTAGAATTCATGGACCTAAAGACTACTGACTTTCCTGGTAATAATTCACTGGGAGAATTCCCTTTTCTTCTAGATTACAGGTCACCATTCATTGCCCCTGTCAGTGACCAACATGGCATTGTGTACATCACTGAGAACAAGAACAAAACCATGGTGATCCCGTGCCGAGGGTCGATGTCAAACCTCAACGTGTCACTTTGTGCTGTGAGTTGCCTCTTTTTCAGTCCCCACATACGTTTCCATAGTTATATGCCCTTTTGGAGATGAGCTTCCCACTTCCAATACCATGTCAACAGTGAACTGCAAAGATCCCTTAGGGAGGGTCAACAGCACATTAAAAGTAAAACCAACTCATGTTCTTGAAAGTAAGATGGGTGGGTCCTTTATTGGCCATCGAATTCAGACAGTTCTGGGTTAAATACCTGTTGTCTCTCTTTTTGCTAATCAGAGGTATCCAGAAAAGAGATTTGTCCCAGATGGAAACAGTATTTCCTGGGACAGTGAGAAAGGCTTTACTATCCCCAGTAACATGATCAGCTATGCCGCCATGGTCTTCTGTGAGGCAAAGATTAATGATGAAACGTATCAGTCTATCATGTACATAATTGTGGTTGTAGGTAAGTGGATATTTCTTTTCCATATTATTAATACCATGCAATAAAGAGTGGCTTTCTACATGAGTGTCCTGGAGAGCAAGGTGTAGAGTGAAAGGCAAAGGAGATGGAAAAAGATATTAGCTCAGAATATGGTTAACTCTTTTCTAATACTCTTCTTTACCAGACCAACTATTGCAACTGGGGCTTTTCCTTTCTTTTCTTTTGTTTTTAAATTCTTTTTTAAAAAACTTTTATGGCATTATGATGAGAAAAGTTACATGATTTCAATTTATCTGAATTTGTTAACATTTAAAAACATATTTTAAGTAAATAGAATTGAATCACATTCTTGTTTCCCTTTTGTACCCCCACTCCTCCCAGAGACCCCCCTTCAATACCTACAATATCTTTTTTGTCATTTTCTTAAAATTTATAAAATATTATAACAATAAAAATAAGTATTATAAAAGTTGTTTGATATAAAACAACCATCAATTTAACAGTCTTATGCTGTTAAATGTTAGATGCTTGTCTACAGCAATAGTGAAAATACATTTTTCTCAATATAAATTTTAAATAACTCCAACCATATTAACTGTATACTTCAAAATAATATATCACTACTAGTATTTTCTTAAATGAACATGAATATATAAAGTCTTTTTGTTTGTTTTATATTTAGTAAGTTTAAAATCGTGGCTCCTACTGTGGTACAAGCCCAAAATAAGAACAATTTTTAGACATTAGATTTCATTGTAATAAGGCTGTACTTCAATGACCCTCATATCACCAAAGGATTTTACCTCCATCGTAGCTAAGCTGAAAGTTGATAGTTCTGCTGCACCAAGAAATGAGTTGTAGGCTCGATTTTTGGATACAGAATTTCTGCTATGATCAAAGCTATTTGACTTAAGTGAGTGACTTTATTCTCAGCCCACAGAGAACAGGTTACATTCATTTAAGAAATGGTGTGTGTTTTAAGATGGTCTATCCATAAAGTCATTCACCAACTGTTTCATGAACAGTGGTTCTGCTTGGAGGGTGGCACAGACATTAGGTGAGGGTAAGAATTTGGTTCATTAGCTGTGATAACTTGGAAAGTGCTTTTCCTTTCTTGCCAAGACCAAGAATGAAAAAAAAATGCCAGTACAGGAAGAACTCATTTTATGAAAATTCAATATTCAGAGCACTGCTGGGCATCAATTCTTTTAATTGTATCTAGACTTTATTATTCATTGGGTTATTTACAACATCTTTGAAATGCTGAAGATGGTGATTTGTAAATCACTGTAAACCGCTTTCCCAAAGCCATCAAGAAGCAGTGAGGTCCCCAGGGAAAATGATGTCACACGCTCTGCGCCACTTAAAAGATGTGTGCCAAGTCCTAGATTTCTTTTCCATCTTACTGTCTGTTTTTATCATTTACTTGCTCCAGGATATAAGATTTATGATGTGATTCTGAACCCCCCTCATGAAATCGAGCTATCTGCTGGAGAAAAGCTTGTCTTAAATTGTACAGCAAGAACTGAGCTCAATGTGGGGCTTGATTTCAACTGGCAATTTCCACCTTCGAAGGTAACACTGACAGGTCAAAGTCAGACTTCTGAATACTTAGATAATAAGTCTTAATGAAGTTTTCTTAAGAGATATAGGGTCCTCTCTGGTCAGATAAATTATAAAGACTTTAAAACACACACATACACAACTCACCCATACAAACACAAACACACATACTCACACACACAACTCACATACACTCATACATACAAACACACACACACACTCATACATACAAACACACACTCATATATACAAACACAAACACATACACACACTAGTGCACCCACACTTTTATATAGGGCTATGACAGACTGCATAGCAACCATGAAAAGGTGTTATGCTGGGAGACCCAACCCACTCTGTTGCAGTTGGCCTGTGCATATTGTTTCTGATTAGGGTCTTAATCTTTTGACATTACTCTACTTCTGCATTCTCTAAAGCCCTTGAGCTATTTTTCTGATTAAGAGGTGACCTGGGTTACATCTCTCTTTAACCAGTTGTATTTGATTCCTCGCTCCACACACACCTCCTTCTCATTAGGTGAAAAAGGCTTCATCACCCTTCCTCAGCTCCACCTTTTTCAACTTCCACTCTTTTCGCCTAAATCCCAATCAATATACATGTGATGTTCATAGTCTCTATTATTAATGGTTGTGTTCACAGGTTTGATTCTGTGGGTCTCTAGGAGCTACTGGACAGTGTTCTGCTGGGATGTGAACATTGACTAAACTCTGGTTTTTGCTTCTCAGCATCAGCATAGGAAGATTGTAAACCGGGACGTGAAGCCCCTTCCTGGGACTTTGACAAAGATGTTTTTGAGCACATTGACAATAGAAAGGGTGACCAAGAGTGACCAAGGGGAATACACCTGTACAGCATCCAGTGGACGGATGACCAAGAGAAATAGAACATTTGTCCGAGTTCATAGTAAGCGACCATCTTCTTGATAATACCATTGTGCCTGGGGGGAGAGACATATCTTACATCAATTTAGGTTACCTTGTTCATTTACAAGGTACTTTTGAGTTCTTGTTAATGAGGACACAAGACCTAGAGATCAACAGCATACCTTTAGAGTCAGGAACTTGGGTTCAAAATCTCAACTTTAAAATGACATATGGTAAGTGCTCACTAGGTACTGTTTGTTACAGCCGTTTCTGAGATTATAGTTATTATTATAACTGGAGTGTTAGTAATACAAGAGCATATTTTTAACAGTTTACCATAAGGAAGGCTAAGGGGCTTACTTAAATAAGCATGAACTTCTCTAATTGGGAAAACCCTGATTCAGTGGGTTCTATGTAGCTTTAGGTGAATCACCCAATTTTTAGTTACACCCTATCATTCATGTAAATGTCTCAGTTTAGATAATTTGTGCACACTAGAGCTTATGCTTCTTTAGGATTACCTTGCAGCTCATGTGTTTGCGATATCCAAGTCTTGCACATGCTAGGCAAGTGATCTATCATCAAGCTACTGTAAGGAAGTAAAAGGAGAAGAGGGGAGTATAGTTAGGAGGTTGATAGTTTGAATCCAGGTGAGAGATGGTGGAAGACTTGGATGAGGGTGTGTGTGTGGGGGGGGCGTGAGTAAGAAAAGATGGGATCTTGGGTGTAGTCTGAGGTGTAAGCAGCAAGACTTACCGGTTGATTCATTGACAGTGAAAAAATAAAAGTGATTTGAGGTTTAACACAAGCCACTGAACAATGGCATCACTAAATGAATGGGACTGAATGGCTACAGAGAACAGCGTTGAGTGTGTCCCTTTGTTCATGCCCATTAAACATCCAGGCAGAGATGTTTGATATATGTAAGCCTGGAACCCAGAGAAAGGGATTGAAAGTTTGTATTTGGAACTGATGTTTTAAATCTGAGACTAGACAGAAGAGGGGATTTGTAGAGAGAGAAGCTCTGAGGAGTGAGTGTCGGTGCAATCAACACACAGAGTTGAGTAGAGGGTGTCATAGGAGCAGAGGATGAAGCATGGGCACTGGTCCCTGAGGGGGGGCCATGGTACATAAGATAGAATGTTCAAGGGTCATGAGAGAGTGCTAGTGAGGAGCCAGTGCTGATACAATCTAGAAGCAAGCTGGAGTGTGACTGCTGTCGATGGCACGGGGACTCTCAGAATGGCAGTGAATACATGTATCTCAACCGCTACCTTTTCACTTGATAAAAAATCCAAACCAAAGGGACATTTACAGTCACTTGGCATTTATGAGGACCATTGCTTTCATTTTCTTCTAGCAAAACCTTTTATTGCTTTTGGTAGCGGGATGAAATCTTTGGTGGAAGCCACAGTGGGCAGCCAAGTCCGAATTCCTGTGAAGTATCTCAGTTACCCAGCTCCTGATATCAAATGGTAACTACTGGACATGAAAGCAAAGCATTGATTTGCATGAGATCAAATACTTCTATTGCACTACCTCCTGGGATTGTTTCCCTTAGGTACAGAAATGGAAGGCCCATTGAGTCTAACTACACAATGATTGTTGGCGACGAACTCACCATCATGGAAGTGAGTGAAAGAGATGCAGGAAACTATACAGTCATCCTCACCAACCCCATTTCAATGGAGAAACAGAGCCACATGGTCTCTCTGGTTGTGAATGGTGAGTCTATTCTATTCAGTGTCTCCTCTGCCCATAGTTTACTGGGGAAGAGAGAGAGAGA
>NW_022196905.1:68810578-68818389 GCF_008632895.1 Mastomys coucha | reverse complement strand
GGGAGGGAGGGAGGGAGGGAGGGAGAGAGAGAGAGAGCATCTTCTTCACACATCTCCCATTGTTCCTTTGTCTCCTGTTACATCATCTGCATCATTAACTGGGCCAATGCATAAAAAAATGAGAAATGACCCAGGGAGGTAGACTTGAGATGAGATGTAGTCTGGTATCTTCTGCCCATGCTTCCTTGATAACTCTTGTGAAGGTTCTATTGGTGGTCACCTGCAAGGTGAGAGGAGATGGCACCACCTAGCCAAATGCCTCTGGGGTCACCAGAGCTTTGTGAGCGCTCCTGTTGCTCTTGTCCACAAAGCTACATGTAGAATGAGGATTTGGGAGACCCTCCTTGTGTTTTGTGTGATGTTTTAGTCTGCAGATTTAGTTGCTCTGCGGCAGATGCACTCAGGAGACCTGTGGAGGCCAGTATCCCTGGATAACTTGCTGTCCACAGTCAGAGGACATACTTAGAGTCTGTCCAGGAATGAGTGTAAGCTTTTGATCTAAGAGGGGTTTAAACTTTACTCTCTCAAACTGAATGTTACAATTAAGTATTTGAGTTAGGGATAGAAAGGTGCCATGGTCAGGTGAGTGTAGCAGGTACCAGACTGACTTAAGTGTCTTTCTTACAGGACTTTCTTAGAATCTTCATAGGCTAATGACTATTGCCTTCTCTGATGGGAGAGACAAGAGTGTTGGGGATTTAATGAGATTATTTGACTACAGCACTTCCCCTCCCCAGTTAATAGATGGATATTTTGCTCCAAACACAGTTGGAGGAATGCTGCTGGTGTAATTCTGTGTGCTTCTTACTGGCACCACACATTAAAATGTCAAGCGATTGTCTCAGTCCAGAAACGTACTGCTCACGCATCTTGATCCTCCTCTGTGCGTCTTCCGAGCATGGCTTCATTTCTCTTTTTTTCTCTTTAGGGAGTATTTTTAAAGCTAACAAGTTCTGGGAAGGCTGCTTAGAAGCAGCATGGATAAAGGGGATTCAAGAGAGGGGAGGGAAGCAGAAGCTGACTCCGGACAATGAAAAGAAGAAAATAATGGGGCAGCAAAGACAGAGAGGCAGCCAGGGAGCAACCCCTAGCATTTCCCTTGCTGTAACACCTACAAAAGTCAAGTCAAGCTTCTGTTCAAAAGCCAGTGTCTACCTTTGTCCAGGATCTTGCTACATATTAACTGACCCTTGGGCAAATCTTATAATATTTGTCCTGTTTCTTCTCATGTGTAAAGTCAGAGCCATATCCTTGATTATGAGGACTGAAAATCGGTGTGAAGCACCCCAGCAAGGCTTGGTGTGCAATAAACGTCTTTACTAGGTCATTTCAACTGCTTTCTCTCTGTAGCCTCTCACCCCATTCTTGGTAGGCTGTGGGACATGGAGAATAATATCTTTCACGTAAGAGCAAGAGAGTGTGGCTTGGGAGCACAGACCTGGCCTGAAGTCACTTAGTGTTATGTGAGCATAAGAGTTCAGGTCTTCTGTCTCCAAGTCTAGATGCCCTACAGAAAAGCAAGCGGAGGCAAAATCATCCTAGTACATAAGGCAGATCTGGTTGCTGAAATTCCCTCTTTGTTCCTCAAAGCAAACGGCCAGCTCACGGGTTGTCTTTTCTATCTCCAGTCCCACCTCAGATCGGTGAGAAAGCCTTGATCTCTCCTATGGATTCCTACCAGTACGGCACCATGCAGACGCTAACGTGCACAGTCTATGCTAACCCGCCCCTGCACCACATCCAGTGGTACTGGCAGCTAGAAGAAGCCTGCTCCTACAGGCCCAGGTGAGTAGGGCCGTGTGCTCCATTTCACTCGCCATCATGCCTCCCTTCTTGCCAAGCCCTGCCAGGGTTCCATCTAAACCTGGAAGGCTCCAAGGAAGTTACCCTTTCAATGGTACCTGGACTCATACCCCATGCTTCTCCCCCTCCCCTCCCGCCCCCCCACGAATTCCACTGTGTGAGTCAGCTCTTTCTTCTTAGTCAGCCCTTATGGATACCTCTCCAAATGGATGCTATTTGCTGCATTTGCTAGATGCCAATCTTTGGATCATCTTCTGACTGTAGACTGGAGAGGACCACACGGCTCTTCCTTATCTGTGGGAAGGTCCATCTCTCAGAGGAAGTGCTGGTGGATGCGAGGCAGTGATAAACCAAGCCCAGGCCTCAAGAGTCTCAGGCCCAGCTTATCAAGGTCTACCACAAGTGCAGACATCCTTAGGGAAAACAACAGCCACCACCTTCAACCTACCACCCCAAGCATTCCACTTCCTGTTGTTGTTTTTGAAATAGCAAACCCTAGTTTCTTCCTCAGCTGCTGGCCATTTCCTAAACAAAAGCCACCGTCAGTCGCAGAGAGATGACTTTAAGAAGCCCCAATGGCTTCCAAGTTTCCTTACTTTCCTTTGAACTAAGTGAGCTTGAATTGTCTTGTCGATCCAATTTATGAATGGAGACTTGTTCCCAGAATAGCTGCTTCCCTCCTGTATCCTCAGGCAGCTACCTTGGACCTTTGCACTGTTGTTGGCATCTATTTTTAATTGGCGCCGAGCTCTGCGAAGTGTTAGCCTGTGTCGAGAGTTATCACTAAGAACATGATAACCATAGGCTGACCCTTTCTAGTACTACTGAGGTCAAACGTTGACATGCTGCGCTTTCTCCCTCTTACAGCCAAACGAATCCATATGCTTGTAAAGAATGGAGACATGTGGAGGATTTCCAGGGGGGAAATAGGATCGAAGTCACCAAAAACCAATATGCCCTAATTGAAGGAAAAAACAAAGTGAGCTTGAACTTTTTGGTTTTGAATCTCTCTCTAATTCTTATCTCTGAATAGAAAGCGGTATAATAACAGGCAAAGGTATATTGGAGGTTAATAATCAGTCTGTGCAGCATCATCCATAACAGCCAAGTTACAGAGTCAACCTATGTAGATAAAGAAAGTGTGAGTTTTACACACATACACACACACACACACACACACACACACACACACACACACATACCTTCAATCTTAAAGAGGAACAAATTTATGCCATTTGCAGAAAGATGAGATCATCATGTTAAGCAAAATAAGGTAGACAGAAATACAAATATGATTTTCTTACTTGTGAGTCAAGATAAAAAAGACATGAAAGGTAGAGAAGGCTATTTGGGAAGAGGAGGAGGGTCACTTGAACTGTGGAGTGGGGGAAGACAGAATGATTGGGAGTGGCCATAATCTAAGCATATTATATACATGTATAAAATGTCATACTGAAGCCTGCTATTTTGTACAATTAATATCTACTAATTTAAAAGAAAAAGGGGAAAAAAACCCCCACAGTACCCATAGCTTACTAGCAGTTTATGGAAGAGAAATGAAGCACATAATGCCATTTAGTGTATACACTTGTTGAAAAGTAATTCTGATTCTATGCACATGAAAAAGGAAAAGTGTGAATTATGTTCATTAAAGTGAATCTTTGAGGATCTGCAAAGCACCTTTGCATCTTCTGTATAACTGTCTGGTTAAAGATGTTTGCTTTTGAGGGTGGGCACTGTGTACCATGAATGGCAAAGGAAGTTCTTAGCAGCTGTGGGGTCTGATGGATGCTCTCTCTCTCTCTCTCTCTCTCTCTCTCTCTCATCTCTGTCTCTGTCTCTCTGTCTCTCTGTCTGTCTCTCTCTCTCTGTGTTGTGTGTGTGTGTGCACACACATGTTCAGCCTGCATATTCATGGCTTGGGCCTTATATATTCACAGACTGTAAGTACTTTGGTCATCCAAGCTGCCAACGTGTCAGCATTGTACAAATGTGAAGCCATCAACAAAGCAGGACGAGGAGAGAGGGTCATCTCCTTCCATGTGATCAGTGAGTAGACCTCTTTGGAGGGTGGGGAGGAGGTACTGTCAGGAAGTGGGCGCTGATAATCTGTGAGGTCCTCGGTTGTCTTTGGGATTTGTGCAAGTGGTGTGGTATGTAGCTAGGACTTGAAGGTAACAAGTTAAAACTGCTCATGCAGTCCCCGGGCTTGTATGAGAGTTCATGTGCCATCGCTGGCCAGAGAAGGTTTCTGCTTGTGCTTTAAGCCTCAAGCTCCAAGCTGGGTGTGGCTTGTCTTGCTTGCCAGAGTTGGTGTGATTCATGAAGTTATCTGTAGGTTTGTGATTGAATAGCACCAGGGCTGGGGCTTCTAGAGTATGGGAATGACATGAAGGCACTGCCCTCTGCCTTGTTAAACTCCGCAGTTTGTCTCTGCAGCTTAGTTTTATGGGTAAACTTGAGTTGATCATACTGGCTCATGTATTTTAGTATGAGCTAATTACTTGTAATAAATGTAGTTTTTGTGTCATGTATTACTAAGAAGACATTGTTAAAGATTCCATGTGATGATTAAACGCCCTGCTTTGGTCTTTTTGTTTGTTTTGTTTTATTTTGTTGGTCTTTTTAACTTGGAAACCATATCCAGAACTCAAAGTTGAATGCCGTAAATACTTGGGGAAAATTAATTTCACATTTCCAAATAATACATTTTGCAAAATGAATTGTTTAGCTTGTCTCTGTCTTTGTAGTAATGGCTGGTGACTGCAAGAGATGTCTCTTAATTCGCCATAGCAGCAAGGAGACAATGGTGTCATGCTCCAACTTAAGTCACCATCCTTCTAACTATTGCTTTCCATTGCAGGGGGCCCTGAAATTACTGTGCAACCTGCTACCCAGCCAACTGAGCAGGAGAGTGTGTCTCTGTTGTGCACTGCAAACAGAAATACGTTTGAGAACCTCACATGGTACAAGCTTGGCTCACAGGCAACACTGGTCCACATGGGCGAATCAAACGTACCAGTTTGCAAGAACTTGGATGCTCTTTGGAAACTGAACGGCACCATGTTTTCTAACAGCACAAATGACATCTTAGTTGTGGCATTCCAGAATGCCTCCCTGCAGGACCAAGGCAACTATGTCTGCTCTGCTCAAGACAAGAAGACCAAGAAAAGGCATTGCCTTGTTAAGCAGCTCATCATCCTAGGTAGGGAGGCATCCCTGGATGATGGAGTTACAGTGCCTTCAGTGCAGTGTGTTTGAGTGCTGTGTGCATAGTACAGACCTCTGGGGGCTTTTGGAATAGGCTGGCACACTCCTGGAAGCAGAGCAAAGCTAACTATGGTGAGGTGATACATTAAAATCAGAAGACAGCTTGGCTCTTTCTAGTCTTTCTGATGATAACACTACCGGTATCTACAAGGGATTAGCTTGAACCAAGGAACTCACTGTGGCATCTTTGGGCATTCAATTATGAAAGTTAGCACATTTGCGTAATGCTATTAGCAAAGAGAGGACCAAAAGCACAAAGTGATGGCCCAGAAGGAGAGGATGAGACCATAGGCAAATACAGGGTGGTCATACCATTGTGGGGTCTCCAATTCCTGAGGATAAAATTGGCCTCTGCTCGTTTACTGCTGTAATTTTAGTCGTAGAACACACTGGCGCATACAAGGTGATCAGTGGGATACCAGCTTTCATGAGCAGTGTGATGAGGGTTGGAGTTTGAGATCTAGAAGATTCCGTGGAAGGGGTGCCACACTCATTGTCAGTACTTCTGTGGTATCCTATGTGGTATCCTATGTGGTGGGTGAAGTTCAGGGAGATAGGTTTGTGATTAGAAAAACACCTTTCACCTTCCTGTGGGGATGCTAGTCATGTCTTGCCTAACTTTGTCCTTGGCACAAAGCCTAGGCAATCTCTGCTCTGTCTTTGAGGGATCTGGTGAGTTTTGGGGGTGTCCCTTTGTGCTTTTTCCTTCCATGTTCTCCTTTCTTTGTCGCTGTGCTCTCTGAGGTTCTTGTGATGTGCATCTTCTCTGTTTCAAGGTGTGAGGAAGGGAAGCTTCCCAGATTAACTTATCTACATCAACATTTCATATGAATATCATTTTTTGAGTGCTTCGGCTTATTGGAAGGAGTGTCTTAAAATAGATGCTAATATAAGATTGTTACTAAAATCTTGGGGACAGAAGGAAAGATGTTTCTGAGTCAAGTTGTTCCCAAGATCCTAGAAATCACACCACGTATAGCACCAGATACATTAGGTGAACGTTCGTAGCTAGTCCAGATGAGGAGGAGTTTAGAAAGAGTTGTGAAGGAAGCTCTCTGCTTAGCCATGAGCAAGAAGTTTACCATCATAGTCAGTGGGGTTGCTTCTCTAAGGATGCCCCCCATTGTTTCCGAAAATCTGTTCTTGGAAATAGACCAGAGCCAAGTCCATTTGTTTAAACTCTGACATAGTGCATACGGGAGACGATCGTGTTCTGCTAAGTGTGAAGGGAGATTCTTCTCACGTGACTCTTTTTTGACGTTCATCAAGGTCTCTACTGCAGTTGGGTGGTTTTCAGGAGGATGGTAAAGCTCATGCCTTGCTGTCCATGTAAACAGATGGCCTCGACTTCTCCTACGGTATTATTGTTTGGTTTGTGTTTTAGTGGAAACCACACTGGACTTTTGGATCCATCAGATTCTATTACTATCTCAACCATTTCCTTAGTTATAGGGACTTGGGTAAGGTGCTTAACCCCTGGGCTGCAATCACATCACATAGAAATAAGGCCAATGTCCTGGCTCTCATTATATGTGACTGACAGTTAATATTAGAAATGATATAGTTATCCAAAGTTATATAAGTCACTCCTTACATAATTATGCTGAAATCTGGCCCTTCCTAAGGGAAAAGATGAATTTTACTCTTAGTGGCTACAATTTTCCAGAGAAGAAGTTACCTTTAGGGAAAGCCTTGTGGGATTGAAGGGGAAAAAAAACCCTTCTAACCTGGAAAAAACAATCCCCAAAGATTCCCAGGTATTGCGTGATTTGCAAGTGGGGTAGCTAATGTGAATATTTAAAGATTTTTGTGTCTGGCTGAAATGTCCTTTCTTATTTTGTTTGACTTCACTCATCCAACAGGGTGGCTGTTGCCAAGTTCTGTGTAGTTTGAGCTCGCTTTATTAATGGGCTACTACTGCTTATGAGGTTTAGAACTGCTTAATAGTCACAGGACATGAAAGCTGTTCTAAGAGTTGGAACTCTTTTTGTGTGCACAGAGCGCATGGCACCCATGATCACTGGAAATCTGGAGAATCAGACGACAACCATTGGCGAGACCATCGAAGTTACTTGCCCAGTATCTGGAAACCCTACCCCACACATTATATGGTTCAAAGACAATGAGACCCTTGTAGAAGATTCAGGTGAGTGAAACCTGTCTCTCTGGTTGTAGACTTTTTTTTTCAAGGATGTTATGTAAGACTGCTATTGCTTCTTGGTTTCTTTCAAAGTAGACAGAAAGCAGTATTTAGGGAGATGGAAAAATGATTCAGTGAATCAATGCTTGCCTCACAAGCACGCGGACTGCATTCTCATCTCTAGAACCCATAGAGAAAGCTAGACTCAGCATCCTTCTGTAATCTCAGTACTATGGGGCAGGGTGGGGAGATGGGAAGGCAAATGCCATCTTGGAGTTCATTTGCCAGTCTAGCTGCATCATCAAGCTCCAGATTCAGAGAGAGACCCTGTTGCAAAAGAGTAAGGCAGAAAGCAATAAAGCAGATGCCTGATGTTGACCTCTGGCCTTTATACACACACATGCCCTCCCCACTTGAACCTACAAAGAGGTATTTGGGTACAGGGTCTGGCTCATTTCAGAGTCAGAAGCAGCTGGTTTGGGATCCTGTTGAGTTTGCATGGGGATCCCGTGGAAGACCAGTCAGTAGTCAACCCTGTGCACAGCTTTAGAGTGAGATAACAGTCTGAGATGGAGGACAGCAACTGGTTTTTTTTTTT
>NW_022196905.1:68805830-68810568 GCF_008632895.1 Mastomys coucha | reverse complement strand
ATTTTTTTAATGCCATGGACAAAGCACCCCATCAGAAGTAAAGTAAGAATTTCCTTCTTCTTTTAGGCATTGTACTGAGAGATGGGAACCGGAACCTGACAATCCGCAGGGTGAGGAAGGAGGACGGGGGCCTCTACACCTGCCAGGCCTGCAACGTCCTTGGCTGTGCAAGAGCAGAGACACTCTTCATAATAGAAGGTCCGTGTGATGTCATAGGCTCATCAAATGGTTCCTGGCAATTAGATTCTATTGTACATAGCCTGAAATTCTTTGAGTAGGATGCCATGTGGGTGACTCATGGTGACACGCATGGTAGTTAAGTCTTATATCTAAAGTGTTAAGTGTCATGCAAGTATACATAGCCTGAATTTTACATAATATTTTCAGCGCACCTACCTTTTTTTGACTAGGGTCTGTCACATGAAATAAAGGGTGGGAGCTCAAAAAAGTGTCAGATCGTATTCATCTGTGAGGTCTGAGTTAGGGTTTCTCTATGTGTTCTTCCGAATCTGTCTTCATTGGGTACGCACCCTTTTTAACCAGGAAGCAAAATTAGCATGTGCTTCAGTCTGTACCGTATTTTCTATAGTTTCTCATAGTTCTGTACCATAGTTTCTCATAGTTCTCACTGTGAGAAAACTGTTAGGCATCAGTGATAAATACCCTCCTGCTCCTTACTGAGTCTCTACACAGATAATTTAAATCCCACTTCTGACATATCCAATTTTGGTCATACTGAAAAGATACATTGTGGCTGAGGGTGTACTTCAGTGGTACTGTGGGTCTCTTGCACATGAAGGATTCTCTCTTTGTCTGAATGATTAACTTATAGAAATGACATTTCAATATCTGCTAGAGGGAAATAGATTTGGTGTTGGACATTGTTATTCAATTAGTGACAAGGGTCAAGGGTTCACAATTTTCCCCAGAGCAGAGACAGGATTCACTCATAAATAATAGATGATTAATAGGTGATTGCTTTTATGATGTGGAAAATTGGGGGTTATAATTGAAATATGAAAGGAAACTTCTGTCCCTCTACTGTGTGTGTGTGTGTGTGTGTGTGTGTGTGTGTGTATGTATGTGTATGTGTAGGATCGATGTGAAATCCAACATTTTCCAACATTTGTTTTTCAGTCAGTATTCTGTGACAGAACATACACTAAGGGAACAATGTGACTCTATTGTGTGAGTGAAAGAGTGGTGTGCAAGGGGATGATGAGGGTGGTTGGAGAAGTAGGTTTGGCAGAATTCTAACATCTCAAAGTCTGGATATTGGTCCCTTTAATTGATCAAACTCATGTTGTTGAATACTGCATCTAGAGCTACTAGCATGCTCTCAAATATGTAAGACTGTTAGGATTCCATAAACTGCAGCTGCAACTGAAGATGCCAAAGGGCATGGTAGTTCTGTCACTACCAAAGGGGTTCATGGCTTAGTGCTAACCCCAGGGAGGATGCATCCGCCAGTTCTATCTGGTACTCTGCCTCCACCCATTAGCCATCTGCATTGGGTTACTATGTCTAAGTGGGCACAGTGGTATAGATATTATGGAGACTCAACTAGACACAGGAGATGGGGAGATGGGGAGGGGAGGGGGAGGGGAGAGGGAGGGGAGGGGGAGTGAGGGGGGAAGGAAGGGGAGAGGGAAAAGAGGGAGAAAAGAGAGGTGAGAGGGTAGACATTGAATGCTTCTACAGAAGTTCAGCTCTCAGATGTTAATATGAGAATATTTACACATAAACTGATTGAGACAGTTTAATCTTTGACCTTTTTTCTATCTCTTACATGAGTAGGATTTTAAACCTTTACATACAGATAGAACCATTACTTCTCTGGGAACATCAGAGAAACCAAATCCACTTACAGATGCACTCAGATCTCTTCTCCCAACTGGTAACTCTTATTTTGCCAACTAATTAATTGCTTGTCTTCTGGGCCATCCCCACCAGCCTTTTCCCCCATCTTGAGGCTCATTTTGACTCACACTGCACAGTGTGAGGGGAGAGACTGAGACCCCAAGTGATAATTGTTGTCCTTTAACCACCTCGTGCTAATCATTTGGTGCTGAGAGTCTTCTGCCTGTATCTCTCCACTTGGAATGTGTTCTGGAGAAGAGTCCACAGCCTCATTTGTTAGCCTTTTCCGTGCTCCCTCCACACATAGTGCCTCTCTCTCTCTCTCTCTCTCTCTCTCTCTCTCTTTCTCTCTCTCTCTGTCTCCTCTCTCGCCTGTTCTTCCCTTCCCTGCCTTCCTCTCTCCTCTCCTCTTTCAGGCTTCTGCTACATAGAGACAGGATGGAGTATTGGTCAACTCAATTTGAACAGATCCAGTATAACCCTCGAACAGTTCACCAACTTCTTATGTCTCACAGACAAGTAGCTTTATCTTTTGAATTTTATTTCTTCATCTGAAACCTGAAGGTTACTGAAAAAGTAAAGAAGGTCGAAATATTTAAAGTGACCAATGTATAGTAGGTGTGTGGTCACAATTAGCTGTCTGGGCAAAGAGCTTCACTTATCTCCTTGTGTAGTTTCCTAAACAATCAATTTTCCCATGCCACACAAGTGAAGACATTGCTAACAGCACAAAACCAGACTCTAGTAACCACAAAAGAAGTACTTGTTTTTCTCAAAGAGCTCTTTTACCAAACACATCCTATATGTATCTCTTAAGATATCTACTCACCTGTGGTCCATTGAGAATGTTATTGGTGGACGTTTTCATGAACAGTGTGTTTCTGTTGTTCTTTAAGAGTACTGTGAACTCTATCCAGCTTAAGGACTTGTGGCTGTTGGTCAGTAGGAGTCTTGAAAGTGGGTGACATGAATTTCTGCCTTTCTTCTTTTCATGTTGTCCTTCATCACCTTCTACCATAGGCTATGGGTTTCCAGATGTTGATCACTCAAACGTGTCTTCCAGGTGCCCAGGAAAAGACCAACTTGGAAGTCATTATTCTTGTCGGCACTGCAGTGATTGCCATGTTCTTCTGGCTCCTTCTTGTCATTGTCCTCCGGACCGTTAAGCGGGTAACAACATAATTTCTCTCCTGTCCCTTGTGTCTTGGTTTTTGTGATTAATGGGACCTGACTGGGCTTCTTTCAGCGGTTTCTTCCCATTGTTATTGGCTCAATGGGCACATTTTTACCTCAATACAATAAGATTCTTGTCCATTTTCTTTGGGCGGACTGTGGGCATTAATTGATGGGAGCCACCAGAGGGGTGAAAGGTTTGGACTGTCCACTGTAATTAAGATTTAGAAACCTTATTCTGAACTCATTTTGGAAACTGAAGTGGCACTAAAAGCAGGGTTATAATAAGACTGCTCTCAAATGCCATGAGTTTCATTGGAAAATAAGATTATCATGAATGAGGCCCTAATTAAACAACAATATGTATACAAATCAACAACCAAACAAGAGGCTGTGTGTGTGATGGGAAGGATTTATGCTTTCCAGGCCAATGAAGGGGAACTGAAGACAGGCTACTTGTCCATTGTCATGGATCCAGATGAACTGCCCTTGGATGAGCGCTGTGAACGTTTGCCTTATGACGCCAGCAAGTGGGAATTCCCCAGGGACCGGCTGAAACTAGGTGAGTTGTCAACTACTATTAACTTGATAGTGGTTTTACCAGCTCATCCAGCTCTCGGTTAGGGCATTGACAGGTCTAGTTCTACATAGACGATGTATTTTGATTTATAAATAGTAATTTTATCTCTTGACCTTGGGTAATCATCCATTTAGCTTTCTAGTAGTAAGGAGCCTGTACAACTACCCAAAGCAGGGCATTTTGGAAAACAAACGGAAAAGCTAGAAGACAGGAGTAAAGTCTAAATGGGATGCACCATCATCTTGACCAATTGGAATCTTCATATGCCTTTTGACAGCGTGACAATCAAAGTGTATTTTGTAATGCCACTGTCATTGGTTGTAGGAAAACCTCTTGGCCGTGGTGCCTTCGGCCAAGTGATTGAAGCAGATGCCTTTGGAATTGACAAGACAGCAACTTGCAAAACAGTGGCCGTCAAGATGTTGAAAGGTAAAAAAGGAAAATGACATCGTTATGTTTCTCTCTCTGTTTTGTCCCTCATTAAACACAAATCTTGTGTCTGTGGCTCTCTGCATAGGTAGGCTTTAAGCCCCTGGCTTCTATTGCCTTTGCACAAATTGAAAACAGTTTTCTCTGTTGGAGCCTCATGACCTCAAAACAAGGACTAACTTGCACAATTCTATTTAGTGATCCTGGTTACGTGGAGGAGGGGCAATATCTGGTTCTAATAAATTGTTCCTCAGTGTATTATTATGTGAGCTGATTCTAAACACTTCAGAAATGAGGAGAGGAGTTTGCTATCAGTAAAAATAGCAGAATGCAAAACTCTAATGTCCTCTAGAATTAGAATATGCCAACAGACTTCATTTATGAAGATACTTTGAAAGGTAAGAGTGGCTATGCAAACAGAAAGGCACGTGGGTGCTCTTTTAGAAATCAGCATCTTTTCGTAATGGAGCCACAGTCTGACATTCCAACAAGGGAAGGCAATGTAGGTAAATCTTCTGCTCCATTTGTGACTGCTTCTGTGGTGGGAGATGCTGCTGCTCTCCCTCTTTGCCTGTAGGTCTTCTGCTTTTCAATGCTCTCTACCTCCATTTACATTTTCTATCTAGAAGCTAAGGATGTGTGTGTGTGTGTGTGAGAGAGAGAGAGAGAGAGAGAGAGAGAGAGAGAGAGAGGGAG
>NW_022196905.1:68795221-68805376 GCF_008632895.1 Mastomys coucha | reverse complement strand
GAGAGAGAGAGAGAGAGGGAGAGAGAGAGAGGAAGAGAGAGGGAGAGAGAGAATGTATGTGTGTGGGTATGAGAGATTATACAAGTCACTGTGTGTGTGTGTGTATGTGAGAGGGGGGGAGAGAGAGAATGTATGTGTGTGGGTATGAGAGATTATACAAGTCACAGTGTGTGTGTGTGTGTGTGTGTGTGTGTGTGTGTGTGAGAGAGAGAGAGAGAGAGAGAGAAAGACAGAGAGAGAGAGAGAATGTATGTGTGTGGGTATGAGAGATTATACAAGTCACTGTGTGTGTATGTGTGTGTGTGTGAAAGAATGAGTGTGTGAGAATGTGTCTTAGTGAATATGTTGTAAGAGATTATGCCACTGTGTGTGTCTGTGTGTGAAAGAGAGGGAGGAAGGGAAGGAAGAGAGAAGGGGGGATATTCATACCACGGTGTATATATGGTAGTCAGAGGATAACTTGCAGGAATTGGTTCTTTCCTTCTACTGTGTAGGTCCCAGGGTTTGAACTCAGTTGTTAGGCTTAGTGGCAAGTGACTTTACCCACCCAGCCAACTCAGAGGTCCCTAGGTCTGAGAATATTTAATGTATGGGATTACTTTCTTATGAGGAGGAGGCATTGAAATAATCAGGCCCTATACAGCCTACTGAGTCCAAAATAGAAAAATTGAGTTTTGTATAGAAAGCGACTCTGGATATGAATCCATTGCAGATATGTTCACAACTTTACAGGAAGTTTCTCCTTAGGGTCCTTTAAACATCAGTCATTTGGGGTTTGCTTCAAGCAAAGCTTTGATCTCTAATTAGGAATCAGCTTTCCATTAGTTAGCTATAGCTGTGCTGCACAGGGAGAGTGAGTTGCACAGTTAAATGCAGCCATTATCCCGTGGCGATGGGCACACTTAATAGTTTTCGTCTCTACTCTGGATTTGTAGAAGGAGCAACACACAGTGAGCACCGAGCCCTCATGTCTGAACTCAAGATCCTCATCCACATTGGCCACCATCTCAATGTGGTGAACCTCCTAGGGGCCTGCACCAAGCCGGGAGGTGAGTGTCTACCCTGGCTCTGCTTGCCTGAGCGTGACTTACAGCTCTGTTAGCATCTGAAGGAAGCGGTGCTTTGCAGCCTCCCGAGTGTGCTACATCTCGGGGAAATGTGGTGGGCACTGTCATCAAACGATTCTACAGCATCCTTTGAATGAAAGGATGGTCTCATCAGAAGGAGGATATGGTTTGGTACTTGTATAGTAAGTGTTAGATTAGGAAAATGGACATCCCCAAACCTTGAGAGCAGATTCTCAAGTCATCTCCATTTTCCACCTCCCTGCAGCCATCTCTCTGATTGCTGCTGATGTGATTATAGGTATAGAATTGTCTTTTGGAAAGAAATAGTCTCAATAGGACTGGGGTGGGTGTTATGTGATTTCTACAGCCCTGTTCTAATGAAAGGTTATGGATGGCCCTCTTCTAGTGCAGTGTTGGGCTTATCAGTGTGCTGGGCCCATAATGAGAACTGTTCACGAAATACATCTTTCCTTTGTCAACACAATCTGTCATTGGCAGGGCCTCTCATGGTGATTGTGGAATTCTGCAAGTTTGGAAACCTGTCAACTTACTTACGGGGCAAGAGAAATGAATTTGTTCCCTATAAGGTAGGCTGTCCTTCTACCTGAGCATTGGTCATGTTGGAAAGCAGAGAAAAACTCAGAGTGGTGTGCGTGTGCCTTTAGTTAAAATTCTTTGCATATTTCGTTGGTTGTCTTAACTTCCTCTTTTATCTTCTAGGGAGTGTATGCTTCTAATATTTTATTTATTAGGACCTTTAGTATTTTATGTTTGGGACTTTAATCTCTTGACCCGTGATGATAGTGCTAGATTTAATTAAGGAAATGGGGCAGAGGGAGCACCAGCTTTGGATTACCGTGTGTCTCCTCAGCCCCCCAGCCATATTTGGCTCTGTGGAGGGTATATCCCTTTGTAAAGAGGACACTAATGGCAGTGTGTCTGAATGAAATGGAGTATTTACCACGGGATGCTGAAGAAGGCACTTGGCATTATAGAAGGAACGCTGTTAAACCTTGCCTCCCCTTCCTCCTCCTCATCCAATTCAACTCCGAGACCATAGAGTCCTGGAGTTGTCTTGTTTGTTTTTAATCATTTTGTTTGTAATCTTGCAAAGCACTAGAGACCCATCTTGTATTCGAAGAATTCTCACATTTCCTTCTTTTCCAGAGCAAAGGGGCACGCTTCCGTTCGGGGAAAGACTATGTTGGAGAGCTCTCCGTGGATCTGAAACGGCGGTTGGATAGCATCACCAGCAGCCAGAGCTCTGCCAGCTCAGGCTTTGTTGAGGAGAAATCACTCAGTGACGTAGAGGAAGAAGAAGGTACCTGCTTTGCTGCCTATGCCTAACACACGTTCTCCTAGGAAGCGATGATGACAGGCCATTCCGAAATGGGGGAAAGCTTCATGTTTGAAAGAAATCCGAATTCCTAGGTAGTATCCAGGCAAGATTAACTAAAGTGTGAAATCCTTAAAGAGACAGTGAACTCCCTTGGGAGGCAAACTGGGGTTATCCTGAGGAGTCTAGGTAATTTGGTGGGCTAATCTGTCACTAGTAAACAAATCAATACTCTGGCCCTATACTGCATCAGAATGATTTGGCAGTAGAGGTTCAATGCTGTGTTCTGGAAGGGGAAGAGAGCTTTCTAGTGCTTAGCTAGCCTTGATTGCCATAAGTGGTTCATACCTAGTAGGTAGTGTGCCTTAGCAGCACACAGAGACCCCTTCAATTATCTCTACCTGACCTTCTCCAAGATGGGCTAAGACACATCCGTTGTTTTCTCTACGCTCCAGCTGGCTTCTCACAATCTCCCTTCCCACCGTGGTTTAGAGTTGCCTCCCTTGGCTCTTGTGATCCCGGTGATGATTTAGTGCTACTGATGGGTGGAGCCCGACCTCGGCATCACCTCCCATACTTCAGTCAGCTCTAGGACACACTCACTGTATGTCTGCTTGACTCAGAAGGCACAGGCCCAACTGTACAGGCAAACAGATGGGAATGCCTGGTGCCTGATGCTCTTGGGAGTGTGAGTTTAGACAAACCACCCCCATTTCTGTGTCCCGTGCTATAAGCCTAACAATTTTTTAGAAGCTGTGTAAGCAGCTGGTAGCTAGGGCTTGGGCTAGAGGGGAATGGGAAAGTTGTCTAGGCCACGTGTCATGAGGCCTACAATCAGGTGGGTTGTATACCCTCTTGCTCACAAATGGTAGCCAGTGAGCTGGAAAGCCAAGGGATTGAAACAGGCTGAGGTATAAACGGCTTGGAATTGCAGGCCTGGACTTTGCCTCCATTTCTGTATCTGGGAAATGAAAGGGCCTTCACTGTTCCTCAAGAGTCGTCTGGCCCGCACACGAGGAAGAAGTCTCAGCCTTATGAATACTAATAAGGCTATTATGACAATTGTTTGTGTTTATTCTGGTCTTGTGTCCAGGAAGGAGACAGTAAGCCTTATCTCATCTGGCCTAAGTTAGGAGATCATTTCAAAATATCCAGGCGTGCCTCAGTGTTTATTTGTGTCAGTTGACTGTAATAAATACTACAAACTCATGTAAATTCATCTTTCATACCTGCTGTCACTCGCTCCTCGTCTTGGAGGAAAACCTCTCCGATGAGCCAGATTTTATATGCTTACCACACACTTAAGTCTGAAAGCAAGAGAAATAAATCTCTTTCTGGTATTTTTAGTTTTCTGTTGTAGATTGTAGCTTGAACTTTGGTCTTTGTTCCAGGACAAAGCCTGGAGAGAAAAGATTTGATGACCCTGAATATTGTTGTTTTATCTTTAGAGTTCTTAATATGAGCTATTGTTTCCCTCTCTGGGTTCATGGGAAAGCAACAACAGAAGCTTGAGATAGCAGACCTTAAAAAGTCCTTCTCTCCCTGCTGTCTGCACTGACTTCACCCCCACTCTGCCTTTTGGGTTTAGTGGCTCCATTTGACAAAATGGAGGTCTTATTTTCTCTGAGGAGTCTGTTGGATGCTAATAATTTGGGGTTTAGCAAATGGGAAGGTGCTCTGCTTCTGTTTCCTGAAGTTGGCCCTCAGATCTTAAATAGATCACTGTAGTTTTCTTAGAAACAGAGCTACTGATAGGTGGGAGCACTCCTCTTGGTGGGAGCACTCATCTTGGTGGGAGCACTCATCTCTGTCCTTTTGCCTCTTCTCACAGCATCTGAAGAACTGTACAAGGACTTCCTGACCTTGGAGCATCTCATCTGTTACAGCTTCCAAGTGGCTAAGGGCATGGAGTTCTTGGCATCCAGGAAGGTATGACAGGTCAGGGGAAGGAAGGAAGCCCTGTCTTCAGGTCACAGGCTTAGAAATCAGACATTCCTTTGTTTAGTTTGGAAAGTCATGCACTACTTTTAGGAGTCTTAAAAGTGTTCCATTGGGGAAGGCTCCATTTCTGCTAATAAAAGGTGACATATTCATTGACCAACCACTAAGCGCCGGGTAGACTTCTAAGAGCCTTATGGTGAACCAACCTAGACCGCGCTGCTTCTTCATGGTGCTTACAGAGCTGGTAGCTGATGAAACATCCACTACCCAAGTAACAGAGATGGAAGGTTAAGTGGGAATAGATGTTGTGGGATAAAGTAAATCAGGAAGGGCTTGCAGAATATATGGAAATGGTGTGTTTATATGTGCATATGCGAACACGTGTGCACATCAATGTTAAATAAGGTAGATGGGAAGACTTTACTAAGGATGTGATATTCGAGCAAGGACCTAGGACAGGGGATGGGAGGAGTCTTGTAGATATCTTGGTGTGGTGGATCTATTTTTAATTTGTTTTACGTTCATCTCCATCAAAAAGCTACTTGTTATTTGTGTAATTAGAAGGCAGGAAGGCCCTGCTTCAGATGAGGATGATTAAAACAGCTAAAATTAGAAAGTAGGCCAAACAAAGGCTGAGGTGGGACGTGACAAGTGACAAATATTGTTGTAAACATCACCAAGGTGGGGAGTCGGTTGGTGGAAGTCCCTGACGACCTTGGGAAGGTGGGGGATACCCGGTAGGAAAGGTTCACATTATATTTAGGAGAAGATGTCTGTTGATGAACTGTATTTGCTGCCGGTTCCTTAGGGAACAGAAGGCTGTAATATTCCTTTTTTTTTTTTTTAATCATTGTAATGTCCCTTACCCCTCTCCTCTCTGAAGTCTGTAGTTTTTCACAGCTTCCAGAACCTTGGGATCTTAGAGAGTTCTGCAGAATATTTCTTGTACGTTTATTTCCCAAGGAAAAGGGAGAGAACCAGGGCCCTACAGGTCTTCCCAAAGAGAAGGGCCTTGAGTCTCTTTCAAAGATCGTTATTTTTGTGAATGCCAAAGCTCATTCCTGAGCCAAGTAGTTCCTTTTGGCAACAGGAAGTGGGAATTGATACTGTGACTGGAGAGCATGCAGCCAGAGTCCTTTCTTTTCTCTCGTACCCACTGAGTGATCTTTTTGAGTACTACGTGGTTGTCCAGCTGGAAAAAGGAGCCCTATTGGTTGAAAGCAAGTAGGAGTGCTATGTACTTTGGGGCCTCTCCAGTTTTCCTGACTCACTCTAGACAATCCTGAACATTCTGATGTGAGCAAGAAGGCTGTGCAGACCTGGGGTGCTGGGTAGGGCAGAGGCAGTCATTACCAGCTTCTGTAGTCACTCCAGTGTTGACCAGGAACTCTCAAGTGGCCTTTCATTTGTGTCTAAAGCTCTTTGGGGGCTTGCGTTCCCTCTCTGATGGCACTTAGGCATTTGGCTGAGGGCTCTGACCATAGAGTCATAGCTGCTTCATGGTTGAAAGTCAGATCAAATTAGAGGACAGAAAGAAGAGACCACTGGAGGAACTGAGAATCCAGAGGTTTACTAGTGAGCCCTAGCACGACAGGATCTATGCCACTCATGTTGGCCAGCCTTGCCTGGGTTCATCTTTACTGTGATATCGCACACTTTGGAAGCAGGATGAGTGCCAGTGGGTACCGCCTCCAGATCCAGTCCAGCTTCCATA
Source organism: Mastomys coucha (assembly GCF_008632895.1). NCBI lineage: Eukaryota > Metazoa > Chordata > Mammalia > Rodentia > Muridae > Mastomys > Mastomys coucha. The sequence goes on along the minus strand of NW_022196905.1, from coordinate 68,799,318 downwards.
CCAAATGGGAAGAGAAAGCTAAGAAAGCGCACCACACCCAGGAGAACCCTTGCTTCTGATTTCTACACATCCATTCAAGACCAGTCTATTCTGGAATCTCCCTAGTATAACCTGGTTTTAGCCATAGGGCACAAGCCAAAGGATGTGTGGATGTGATCAGAGACACTTTTGTAGTGTGTCCATTGTCAGACTATACTCGTCATTTAGCTCCAGTGGCTGGGTCTGTTTATGGAATAAGCAGATGTGTGTCTCAATGAAACACACAGGCCCTTTTCCTGATGTGTTGGTATAAAACATAACCCTAGTCCTTGCTAATCACTCGGTTCTCCTATGTGGGATTTTTTTTTTTAAGCATGAGGTCACAACAGATGTAAAAGAGATTAGCTGTGTAGAGACTTATTACACGTACTGTTCTTTTCACAGTGTATCCACAGGGACCTGGCAGCAAGAAACATTCTCCTATCAGAGAAGAATGTGGTTAAGATCTGTGACTTTGGCTTGGCCCGGGACATTTATAAAGACCCAGATTATGTCAGAAAAGGAGATGTAGGTATCTAAAGGTGAACTTTGTGGCTCTTCGGGTGTGGAATTCCAACATTGTGGATTTGTGAGGGGCGTGTTTTCTTTAGAAACCTGCCAGTTTGGGATCTGATGCCTTACTGTTTCCCACTCAGGCCCGACTCCCTTTGAAGTGGATGGCCCCGGAAACCATTTTTGACAGAGTATACACAATTCAGAGTGATGTGTGGTCATTCGGTGTTTTGCTCTGGGAAATATTTTCCTTAGGTAAGTCACTTCTCTTTGACCCTCTCCTGGGTGGGAATTCGGGGACAAGTCTGATGATAGTAACCGATGAACCCTGAGTATCATTTCCTCTCTGTCTTTTACCTCCTGTCAAGTTGAATTTCTTAGAAGATTTAGAAGGTAAAATCAAGAAAGCTATGTTGATGATACAGATGAACAAGAATTGGGCTTTAGGGCTTTTTGTGAGGGATTCAAATCCCACAATGCTTTTTCCTGTCCTATGCTAGGTGCCTCCCCATATCCTGGGGTCAAGATTGATGAAGAATTTTGTAGGAGATTGAAAGAAGGAACTAGAATGCGGGCTCCTGATTACACCACCCCAGAAATGTAAGATATCTTTCTTTTTTCACAAACTCTTCCCACTAAGGAGGCAAGCAGGACTTCCGTTGTGTGTACCTACGGCATGGCCTAGTTTGTTCATCTTTTTCTTTGGAACCTTCCTTAGGCAGCTCAAGCATCATCATGGGATTACTTGGTACCTACCCCAGAAAGTTTTTATTCAAGGTTGATAGAGTTGTGATAAAGAAGACCATAGATGGTTGGACCTCCGAGTGCAGGCATCTGTGTCTCCCATAGCTTTATCATCTCTCCTTAGCATCTCAGCTTTTTGCAAATGCTTCTCACTCAAGCGCTTACCTTAACCATTAACTCTTGGAAGAATGGCAAAGTTAATGAAACTGGTGTCTTGCTTGTCCAGGTACCAGACCATGCTGGACTGCTGGCATGAGGACCCCAACCAGAGACCCTCATTTTCAGAGTTGGTGGAACATTTGGGAAATCTCCTGCAAGCAAATGCTCAGCAGGTTTGTAACCCTCTACTCGAGAAGCTTCTCCAAAGAGGCCTCAGGTCCAGGGTCTGTAATCTAACGGTTTACTGCCTGGGCGTTCACATGGCGCCATATTTTTCTCTTGGCCACTGAAAACAGAGCCTCTCTCTTCCACTTCTGAGTGATAATATTTCGTAAAACCTTTAATTGCTCTTTAGACTGATGAGACCCTAATCTATAGCTTGGGAATAGATGGCTCTATTCTATTCAACAGTTGCAGGAGTGTGTTCTTACCTCCTACCATGCGGGTCCAGGGGAACAAACTCAAGTTATCGGGCTTGGCTGAAAATACTTTTACCCACTGACTCATCTTGTTGTCCCCACCTACTTGTCTTTTTATGTTATCTCTTCAAATGTTCTTCTAAAATTAAAAAAAAAAAGTCTTCTGGGTGTGATGGTGCATGTCTATAATCCTAGCATTCTGGAATTACATTATAATACTAAATATACATACATAATCCCAAACAGCCACGAGTTCAAGGCCAACTTGGGCAGCATAGCGAGAATACCTCAATCAAACAAACAAAACAAAACACCAAATCTGATTAACTTACAGATTTTTCAGAAATGGAAGGAATTTCAAGTAATTTTTAGTAAATTCTGTAGGCAAAGCCAAAACAAACCAAACATAAAAATTATGCAAAACCATGACCTTGGCCCCTCTTGGTGAAATGTCACACTCTCAGGAGAGCTCCACAACAGAGCTCTGCCCTCTTTTTGTTAGTTGTCTCTGCTAGGTGTCCCTTGATACAGTGAGAGCCAACGGGTTCCTTTGTCCTTCTGAACACTTGAGGATCACATTCATTTTCATTAACAAACCTTCCAAGCATTTACCTGTGTCAGATGAGCTTGTTTTTCTTCTTTCTCTTGAAAAATAACATTGGCCTGTATTACCTCTTCCCAGAATTCCTATAATCTTACTCTTTATTGCTTTCCTTTTCACTGCTTTCTGATTTTCCATTGCCTTGGAATGTAAAGGCACTTGGAATGTGGGGGCAGTGTGCTTTGAAGGCCTGGCTCCCGTGGAGGTCTTTGTGCGGAATTGATTCCTGGGCTTTGTGTTCTCACATCGCCTCCACAGCCATTGCCTGCTCTGTCTTCATGGCAACCATGGCCTCTTGTCCCTTTACTAATCCTGTTTTTCCTTAGTCCCTTTATTAACCTTCTTCCACACATCCCTTTCAAGTGCTCCTTTGTTTCTGTTCCCTCTTCCAAGACAGTCTTGAAGTCTTGTGTTCAGATATGAAAGCGGCACACACAGCCTAAGACACCCCCCCTGCCCTTTGTTTTTCATGAAAAGGCCCTTGAAGGACAGCAGCCATAACAATAGTGTGCTGTGTTTATTGTTTCAGGATGGCAAAGACTATATTGTTCTTCCAATGTCAGAGACACTGAGCATGGAAGAGGATTCTGGACTCTCCCTGCCCACCTCACCTGTTTCCTGTATGGAGGAAGAGGAAGTGTGTGACCCCAAATTCCATTATGACAACACAGCAGGAATCAGGTACTGGATATGGCCAGCATCCCCTCCAGGGCAGGGGTGGGGGGCTTCAAGGCCAGCTCAGGAGGTGGGGGGAGGAAGACATTTCCTTAGGCGGTTCCATACTACTTCTAGCTAACTGGAGATCTGACATTCAGAGGTCAGTGCTCCCCAAAAGTCTGGAGAGCAGAGCCACCTCCTATCTGTGGCCCATGATGCTGGCACAGCTTTGCCTCTAAGAATTCTGAGCCTTGTGGGAGCAAATAACTAAAATGCCACAGTTCATTAATCTCTAGGAGGAAAGAGAGGGAGAGAGAGCCATGTTACTGAGACATCCGTATTAAAATGGTCCTCGTGTATACTTTTATTAAGGTGAATTAAATGGCTTAGGAAAGACTCAGGAAGAAAGGATTCTGTACAAATATGAAACATGCTGAGGGCTCTCTGGTGTAGGTACAACATACTATAGGCTGTGTCCAGAATTGGGCTGGCAACTACAGCTCAGAAATCTCTCTCCAGTCTGAGTTTCGGCATTGTGTTTACCTAATGGGGTACTGGAATTTATTTAAAACAAATGACGTGCAGTCCGGTTCTGGTCCACAGACCAGGCTGCTCTCTCTGCGTTGTCAGTTAATACCTGCACGTGAGGAACATGCTGATGGGGTTTCCCACAATGCAATCTTAGTATTGCCTTTCCTAAGCCCAAGACAACTCCGCTTTGGGCATTGTCCTTCTGCAGCTAGACCCCCTGACAACACGGGAGCAAATTCTGTTCCTGAGTGTCCCCAAGCTGTGGGAGGATGGGGCAGCTGTCTCCTGTGGGAGGCATTGGCCCAGGTGCTGTGCTGCCAGGAGGTTCCAGAGGCCTAGGGATGTTTTCCCCTGAGGAATCCTGCATGACAGGAGTCCTGCACTGCAGGAAAGGGAGGGAGAGAAAGGGGGGAAGGAGAGAGAGAGGGAGAGAGAGGGGGGAGAGAGAGAGAGAG
>NW_022196905.1:68783145-68795211 GCF_008632895.1 Mastomys coucha | reverse complement strand
GAAGGAGAGGGAGAGGGGGAGGGGGAGAAGGAGAGGGAGAGAGAGAGAGGGAGAGGGAGAGAGGGAGAGAGAGAGAGAGAGAGAGACTTAGATGTCAACCAGTAAGCTACCATCTCTTTATAAGCAGTCAATGTTTTTTAAAGAATTTTTCTGTATATTATCAGGGATTTTTTTGTTTTTGTTTTTTGGTTTTTTTGTTTGTTTTTTGTTGTTGTTTTTATCTATATGAGAACTTAGTCAAGATAGAAACTATCTTCTAGGTTGGATACTGAACATAAGTTTTAACTCAACCACCTGGGACCATGCCAAATAGTGTGATTAAAAGTGTAGACATGAGAATTTGGTAAAACCAGATATGAGGCCTGGGTCTGCCTTTTAGCAGCTGTGTAACAAGTCCCAAATAGTTTATCACCCCCCACTCCACCCCTGCTACACACACACACACACACACACACACACACACACACACACCCCTGGCACTGTTTGTGAATGGCTCCTCCTTGGAGCATTTGCATACAGTAATGTATTTCTAAGTGTCTGGCACTTGAAGGCACTTCATAAAGGACAGCTCTTAAGAGAGCTGCTTCCCATCCCGCCCTGAGATGAATCCATGTCCTCTGATCTCTAACTTAGCTACATTTTCCCTCCTTCCAAGGAGAGGTTCTCAGAGGGGAGAGTCTGAACTCATGAAATAAAACTCCTGTATATGGAGTTGTCTTGGGCTTAGGAAAGGCAATGCTAAGATTGCATTGTGGGAAAGCCCATCAGCATGTTCCTCACGTGCAGGTATTAACTAGCTCAATCATTGCTCCAACGTGCTGCATTGCCTTCTCCTCAATTAGAGAGCCGTGTGATGGCACACTGTCCTCCTCATGTCTTGTGACCAAGCGGAGTTCAGAGCACTTGGCTTGCTGGCCTCTTAGAATATGGCGCTTAGAATTGGTGATAAAGTCAAGTTTGGGGACTAGGAGTGCCAATGTGAGCTAGGTCTAAAAAGAGACTGCTAACATTTATCCCCAGAAGTGTGGACAGATGTGACACCGTGCTTTAAGCCAAGCCAAGCTTGGCTCAGATTTTCTGCCTGTGAGTTTTGAAGGAGCCTTCCCAGACGAGGTTCTCTTTTAGCTATCCATAAACTGAAAAATAAAACAGACTTTGGAAGCTTTTGTTTGCATCTTCTCTCAATTCCCCTATGCCCTCCATCACCTTGCAGTGGTCTGAACTGAAGACAGTACAGAATGGAGGGGTGAGCATATTGCACATAGCAATGTGGGTTCTCATGTGGCTCAGCTTCTCTGGGGGAAAATCCATCCAGGCTAAGACACTTCTCAAGGCATGATCTATCTGTTTTCACGCTTCCAGCCAAGTAGAAAAGCTGAGTCTTTCTCACTTTGATTCCCCCCTTATACTTTTCAAGTCTGCTGAATTAGAAATAGAGTTGGACAGGGGCATCACTGTGGGAGACAGCCTCTTGATTTGTGCCCCCCTTAGACTATATTTAAAATATTTGTTCAACAGTTATGTAGAGAAGAGGCTGAGGGGTGGGGTCAGGGAAAGCCACTTATGTCTAGACTTAGCTTTGTCTCTAACTTCCCCTGTGGATCATCCCTGGCCCCAAGTGTGCTTCCCTTAAGAAGATCTGTACTGGGCTTGTCTCTCTTAGAGGGCAGTGTGTGGACCATCTGTGGTTGCTCTGTCATTTCCTCCGGGAGTTTCACCTCCCATTCCAAGCAGTTTATCAGAGATTTCTTTGCAGTTCTCTCCCAGAGCCAGGCTTTGGGACACAGTATTTTCTTCATTTTGATTAACTGCTAGTGGTAATTGAATATTTATGATGGACTAATGCCTGGGAGAGCCTGCTGGCTATCTGGCTCTCTCTTGACTTGGCCATCATGCTAGACTCCTTGAAATGGGAGTCTTCTTTCTTCACCTTTCATCTCCTCCACACTCCCGTACTGACTCCACCCACTGATTCACCCCAGGATCAGTGCAGGAGTGGGAACCAGAACAATGCTATGAATTTAGTAGGTGCTTAATCAAGACCTGAGTGATGAGTCTTTGACTCTCTTCTTTCTTTTCCATCCTGATACTCCAAGAGAGTCTGTGTGGAATGGGATGGGGGTGGGGGTTAGAGCCTGCAAACTTAAGTGGCTCTGCCCTTCTCTCCCTGAGCATGGGCTTCTTCACCTCCCAGTGGGAAATAAGAGATCTATTTGGGAGACTGTGGGGAGCAGATGCAAGGAGAGATGCAAGAAAATCCTTGGTCATCTGTGAAGGGCCAATTCCATTTTTAAATCATTGGGTTCAGAATTTAAGGATCTGAATCTTCTAAGGTAGCTGTGTGATTGATACCCACGCCTCCTGAGTCTGCCTGGTTGTCCCTTCAGACATCTATGGAATCCAGGCCCTGCTCCAAACCTTCCCATTCTTTAATCAGATTCTCGGCTTTCTTGCTAGATGAGTGTGAAGTCTCCTACAGGCTTCACTGCCTCTGGTCTTATCTTCTCTTCACAGCCAACTTTTTAGAAAGTGTATCTGATCATGCCAATCCCATGCCTCAGACTTTTCAGCAGCCCTCACAATGGTAGCCTAAGATTCTAGTTGTCTGATTTTGGATAAGTAGGTTTTGGAGAGGTTACTGTGAGACGCTGTGAGGCAGTATTCGAAGAGCATTCAGCTCATTGTCTGAGCTGTAAGAGATTCCCAAAGGTCTTCCTGAACGAGTGGATAGGCATGATACCAACCAGCTTTGACAGTCACCGCTTTTAAAGACCAGACTTATCAGGAAACAAGCTTTGCTTGTTCCCTGTATCGCCTGGCCTGTTTTCTTTCCTGTGGAGTCTCCTGAGTTGGGGTATCACTGAGAACCTCATTCTCTCCTCTGTGTGGGGAGGAAATGACCTCTTAGGGAAGGGAAGAGATGCTCAGGTTCCATTCTTCAACTCTGACCCAGCATTTATGGACTATGCCAGCAGACTGCTTGTCATGGGACAAGAGTGAAGAATATGTTTATTGTCTTCATGGACGTTTCCTGTAAAGGGGGCTTCTCTTATCTCCCATTGGGCTGCAGGAGGCTTTGATAGGATCTCTGGACTCTCCCAATGTCATGTGGCAGGGAAGAACAACCCCCAGGGAGCAGTGATGTGCTGTCTGACAAGCCTCATTCTTTGAAAGTCTTCTGGAATTTAAAAAGAGGAACACAAATGCTGGTTGATAGAGTTTTGCACTTCCTAAGAACAGCGAACTTGACATTTACCATGCTGTTCACCTCGACAACATCCTTGCAAGCTATAGAAGAATAGCTATTGCCCATACGCATTTAAAATGGAGCATGAGTCCATTTGTGCAGTCCGTGTTAGACTCAAAGCTATGCAAAGTGTCTTGAGACTCTGAAGCCACTGTTCTCTTCTGAAATAAGCAACCCTGTGGACTAAAAGCACAGCTGGGTAAGACCCAGCCCACCTCCCTCTGTGCCCTAGATCTGCAGTTCATGTAGAAGGATAAAGCTGACTTGAGATCACTGCTCAGCACAGTATCCCTATGGGATACCAAAGGTGTTTTCCTTGCCCAAGAGGCCATGTGAATATTGTGTAGAACACCTTTCTTTGGAGATGGCTAGAAAAAGGGAAGCATGGTGCAGTATATCAAGAGATCACTGGAGGAGTCCCATCCAGTCAGGGCCCATCAGAAGGCAGCTGCTGTTGAGTCAGCTGCCCTTGTCTTTAGTTTAGCATTGAGCCTCAGAAGCACAATTCCAAGGCACAGGGTGTCCTTTACCCTTCTCAGTTATATTATACTTTTAAATAGACTTTCACAGGAAATTAAGCCTTCTGTGCGTGCTAGCAAGATTTTTTTTTCTTTTACCAGAGGATATTTTGAAGGGTGCTATTCAACTTGTGGTTGAAAGATAATGAACTTAGGTATCACTTGAGGTATCCACAGCCAAATACGCCACCACCCAAACACAAATAAATATTTGTTCTCTTGCAGTCATTATCTCCAGAACAGTAAGCGAAAGAGCCGGCCAGTGAGTGTAAAAACATTTGAAGATATCCCATTGGAGGAGCCAGAAGTAAAAGTGATCCCAGATGTAAGTACATCTTATAAATAGTCATAGAAATAATACTTGAGGTGAAATACTAGCTAGATCAATATTAGCCTAAGCATTTGAGTCTTGGAATCTCGTTAAGGCTGTCCTTGAGCATCTGTGCTGTGGGGGGAGATGGATCTTTAGTTTTGCCATATGAAAGACACCTGGATCAAGGTTCAAGATAGTCTAACTGTACACCCAACTTCGCTGGAGTGCAAATGTTGTCCCTGTGCAGAGAGAAGGAGATCCCAGCATCCTGACCATTCTTCTCTCCTTAGCCCAAGTCTGCTTCCCGGAAGCATTGGCTTCCTCAGGGGCTTGCACGGCCCCTGGCTGGCATACCCTTTCCCTCCTTGGTGCAACATTGAGTCCTTTTGTCAGCTAGATAGATTGAAAAATGAGTTTAAAGTAGCTGGTCATGTGCACATTCACTGTGTCATCTCACTGTCTCCTAAAAAGGACAGCCAGACAGACAGTGGAATGGTCCTTGCATCAGAAGAGCTGAAAACTCTGGAAGACAGGAACAAATTGTCTCCATCTTTTGGGTAAGACTCAGCCAATTATGGAAGACTACCTGGATAGGTTAAAGGCGGTCAGTGTAGATGCAGTTTCCCCTCTGGTGCCTGTGAAGGTTGAGGACATTAATATCCCAAATTAGCAATTTGATAAAGAAGTGAAATAAACCAAACAATGAAATTGGTGAGTCTGAAAAAAAAAAACCAAACAAACCTGAAGTGAGTTAGAGTATTTGGCCAATTTCTAATGACTAAGTTTGTGAATGTTAAGGGACTTCTGAGCACATTGATACGGGCCAGCAGAGTGACCGGCGATTTCTATAGTCCTGGCCAAATAGCAAAGATCTCAACAGACCATGATCCTGAAGAGTAAAGACTGCAGACTCTGCAGGATTGTCAAATCTGTACTTAAATAAATGGCTTTATCGGTAATTAAGAAGGATGATATGTAAATAGATACATACTTACTAATATGATTCTTTGAATTATTCCCTTTTCAGTTGTGGGAAAACTATTAGAAATTTGCTCTTGAGTCATTCTTCCTTATGGCTCAACAGGAATATAGATATTCCTGTTTTGAATAAATGTACCTGATTTAAACATAAAATCTTGTTATGAAGACCTACATTTATAAAAGTAATGGCACAATAGTAGTTATTTATTTGCCAGCAGTTTCATTCTTGGTAGGAAAACAAAAGATTTGATCTACACATCACAGAGCTTCTGTATGAGATGGGGATCCCCATGGACTTTTGAGTGATGCCTATACAACAGCAACAGCAGCAACAGTAAATTGTGATGTTTTCTTTAAGGCCCAGCAAGCAGCCATGAGCACCAACCACATGCTTCTTTCATTGCCTCAAACAATACTTATTCAAAGCTACTAGGTGGCCAGCACCGTGCAGCTGTTTGAGACCCAAACTGGTTTTGGTGTGGGAAGTGAAGAGTGGGATTGGGAGGGGGGGAAAATGTATTTCTAGTCCTTTGAACTTACTTTAAACCATATCTGAACACAGAGTAAACTCTCTCTGTGGCTTTTTATTATGACTAAAGAGAATAAGAGCCCTTCCAGGACAAAGCCTGAGCTTTTCGGTGCACACAGCCCACGTTTGTTGGTTTTTGATGTGATGATTATGTCATTGGAAACATTCTTCAGTTGCTGCTGAGTGACTGAATCCCCAATTTGTCCAAAGAATGTGGTTTTAGTGAGTAAAAAACAGTTTTTGACATGTCTGGTCAGATTGTGCACACTCTACTAGCTTTTTTTTCTCTCTCTCTACAAATTTATTAACATCCTCCAGAGACCATGTAGCCCCCCTAAATGACTGAACAGGAAAAACACAAATGAACTTTTAGACCATCCCAATATCATTTCATATCATGAAAGAGACCCTGTGGCTCCTATCACTGTATACAAACTTGTCAGTCGTCAAGGCTGTAAAACTGTTCCATTGGTTGGGGGCTCTGCTTACCTCAGCCGAACAGCCTTTTATCTCATCTCAGGCTTGAAAGACTTGGACGGAAATAAGAGGACTTATCTGTGACTACTAGCTCATGCTAGTACCTGAGAGTAGACTTTGTCTGAGGAAACCTAATAGGCTGATTAGAGAATGAGAGATGGGACTAGTGTCTCTGGAGGGGATTCCAGCCCCCCCCCCCTGAACTGGGGATTTGGTGAGTGTGAAAAGCCAATGCACTGGCTTCCCTTTTCAATTCATTTGCTTGTTGTTTCTTCCACAGTGGAATGATGCCCAGTAAAAGCAGGGAGTCCGTGGCCTCGGAAGGCTCCAACCAGACCAGTGGCTACCAGTCTGGGTATCACTCAGATGACACAGACACCACCGTGTACTCCAGCGACGAGGCAGGACTTTTAAAGATGGTGGATGCTGCAGTGCACGCTGACTCTGGGACCACATTGCGCTCACCTCCTGTTTAAAAGGAAGTGGCCCTGTCCCATCCCCGCCCCTAACTCCTGGAAATCACGCGAGAGGTGCTGCTTAGATTTTCAAGTGTTGTTCTTTCCACCACCCGGAAGTAGCCACATTTGATTTTCATTTCAGAAGAGGGACCTCAGACTGCAAGGAGCTTGTCCTCAGGGCATTTCCACAGAAGATGCCCATGACCCAAGAATGTGTTGACTGTACTCTTTTTTCCATTCATTTAAGAATCCTATACACTGTACCCTGCTGTGGTCTCACTACCAGTTAAAACAAAAGACATTCGAATAGTGGCTCTGTCCTCCAAGAAGTGGCCATGCCCAGGCAGCGGACACCTCTGTGAAACTGGATGAAATGGGCAATGTTAGTAGTGCTTTGTGTGTTGAGGGTGGGTGAGATGTCCCAGGGCTTAGTCCACCTAAATGGCTTTGTGGAGGATGTAGGCTCTGAGCCAAGTGTTAAGTGTGGGATGTGGACTGGTAGGAAGGAAGGCGCAAGCTCGCTCTGAGAGAGGTTGGAGCCTGCAGATACATTGTGCTGGCTCTGGTGGAGGTGGGCCTGTGGCCTGTCAGGAAACGCAAAGGCGGCCGTGGGGTTTGGTTTTGAAAGGTTGCGTGCTCTTCACAGTTGGACTACAGGCGACTTCCCTGTGTTTCCTACTCCTAATGAGAGTTCCTTCCGGACTCTTACGTGTCTCCTGGCCTTGCCCCAGGAAGGAAATGATATGCTTGCTCCTCATCTCCCAGGCTGTGCCTTAATTCAGAACACCAAGAGAGGAACTTAGACAGAGGCTCAGGTTATGCTGAAGAACTGTGAGAACAGAACAGAAACTCAGGGTTTCTGCTGGGTGGATACCCACGTCTGCCCTGGTGGCAGTGTCTGAGGGTTCTCTCTTAAGTGGTGGCGGGAAAGGCTCAGGCAGGGGTTCTTCCTCTCTCTCCACTCCTTGTCTCGTCCCCATGTCCTCAGTATTTTAGCTCTGTGGCCTCCTGATGGCAGAAAATCTTAATTCGTTCTCCAGATAATCACTAGCCAGATTTCAAAATTACTTTATAGCCAAGGTCTTGATAACATCTACTGTATCGTTTAGAATTTTAACATATAAAGCTATGCCTACTGGTTTTTGCCCGTGTGCTTATGTGTTTTTTTTTTTTCAGAAGAGAAACTGTACTTTTCATTTGGTACCATAGTGTGAAAAGCTGGGAACAATGACTGTTAAACATGCTATGGCACATATATTTATAGTCTGTTATGTAGAACAAATGTAATATATTAAAACTTTATATTATATATAATGAACTTTGTACTACCCACCATTTGTATCAGTATTATGTAGCACGACAGAGATTACAATGCTTTCAGCAGCCGGCGTCGTTTTATTCAGTACTTTGGGAAACTCAAAGGAATCCTTTCATGAAGATGTGCAGCTATACCTACTGTCTCTCTCATCTCAAACGGAGGAGGAGGAGGAGGAATCAGACATAATGTGAGTGTGGTCTACTTGTTCTCTGTTCTTAGGAGGAATATTTTCATCAAATGTTTATATGCTTTATAAACCAATAAACATATTCTGAGTGAAGAGACACAGCGCTATCATATTATCACGACGATTCCATGCCTTGTCTTCATTGCAATCATAATTCATACAGAGACACGTCCTTGTCACAGCCCGAGCCCATGGGATGTGTAGTTCTGTGGCCTCCCAGTGAACCTCAGAACTTGGGTGTGACACACTGGAGCCAGTGGCCAGAGATGGCAGCCAGGAGCAGACGTAGGAACACACGTCACTGTCTAGCTAAGGTCAGAGTGTAAGATCCATTATTGACATTTTGAGGGACTGCTTTTGCCTGAATTCAAAACGTAAAGCAAATCCCTGGTGCTAGCATGGATCACCACCTCTAGCAATGGGTGAGCATGGTTTGCTTGTGTTTGGGAGACAGTCTTTAGCCCAGGCTGACTCTATCTGCATATTTAGCCAAGGATAGCACAGAGCTCCAGTTCTATTTCCTCCATCTCCACAGAGTGGATTCCAGGCATGTTCCACTATGTCTGGATTTCACTGACATGTTTTCTTAAATATAAGAGTCTGAAATGTTTATCTAATCAAATATGGCTATCTTTAAAAAAAATGGCTTTTATTTGCTTTTTATGTTAAGTATTTCTCCTCAAATCTAGAGTTATACCAAAATTTAATTTTTTAATTAGCTTTTCATTTACCAGAGGGTCTTTTTTCATACACAGAGTAAAGCAGGGTCTAAATTTTGTTTTATTTTCTTTTTTTCCTTTTTTTGTTTTTTGCAAGCAGATTGTCAAACATGGTAGTTCTACTTATGACATGTCATTCTTCTCCCAGGAGCCGGAGAAATATCCAGATTTCATTTCTTTTCAATCCTACCATCTTGCTGAGACATTCTCCCCAACTTTATGATGAAGGAAATAACTCTGTGTGTGTGTGTGTGTGTGTGTGTGTGTGTGCACGCGCGCGTGTGTTCCTAACAGTCAGGGACATTGCTGGGATCAGTGAACCAGGCCCTGCAGGGAGCTCCTCACTCTTTTATCCAGCTTCTTCCAGTAAATGAATGGAAAGAGAGCCTACGTTAGTCAGGGTGGAAAGACCAGAGAGAAAACCAGAGTTTTCTTCACTTTTGGAGGTCAAAGAAGGTTTGGTTTCTCATAAGTGGCTCCTGGCATCGTTTCCGATGTCAGGAATTTGGATGTGAGTGAAATTCCACACTCTCTGCAGAATGCCTTCCTCACCTTGTATAGAATGATCACAGGTAGGGTTTGGCCTCTGGAGCCTCTCTCTGTCTTCCACAAGTTTCTCAGTTGGTTTTCCTCTCCTCTTCTGCCCCTGCGCTGAAGACATGGCAGTAGCTTTTTAGAGTGTTTCTTGCTTGGTGTTAGGTTCAAATTTTTAATTGGAGGCATTTGGTACGTTGAAGCGTGGCCTTGCCTGTATCCCCTGAGGCTTCTGCTCTTCCTCCTTCGTGCCCCTCACCCCATCCTCCTCCCTGTGTCCTCTATCTGCTCACCTTCCATTCCTCTGCCCACCAGCCTCCTCATTGCTACACTCCCCTGGCAGCTTGCTTTCTAATCCACAGCATCACAGGAGAGGAGAGAGCTGTGGGAGGTGGGAGCTTTTGGTCCCTAGTCAGTGAACACTCTTTTGTCCTCTGCAACGAAAAGAGAGAGAAGAAAATAAAAGCCATAGCCTACTGCTTCAAAGTTGGTAACTGGACCCAGCTCTCCTGTCGCCCTTAGCATCTCCTCTCTACCTCTGAGTCGGAGATGCATCCTTGGGCCATAAAACGTGGGCAAGCTTAGAAAGTCTTCGGGAAAACAAGACACTTTTCTGATACAACCGTCCACATTTAGAAGTAGTGGGCATGTCTGCATTCTTTACTAGGCAGTGAGTGCAGCTCAAAAGGGCTTAGATTCCATGATTATAAAATCATGCTAGAGAGATAAGCTAGCTCGGTGGATTAGAGTGCTTGTTGCTCTTTCAAAGGACCCATGTCTGATGATCCAGCACTAGTGTCTGATAACATCAGATCCAAGAAACCTGATGGCTTCTGGCCTTTGAGGAAACCTGAACATACGAGGCATACACCTATATCTACACAGACACAGATACCAGATACAGACACCAAATGTACACCCCAACGATACCAATATGAAAATTAAAATTGCACTTTTAAATGAAAGTTTACCACGCAAAGGAGGTAGACATAAGCAAAAATTAATAATTTTTTTCTGTGGAATGTGGCAGAATCTTCCTACATGTTAAAAAAAATTAAGAAGGCGAAATAAAATTGTTTGCTCCGTTTTTGACTGGGATGGATGGGATGGGATGGAATGTGTTGGAATCTGACAAGGAGAGACAAGAGCTTGGCCCCAGCCAGGTTGGCCTGCAGTCCTGCAGCTGATGTGGTAGACACACCATTTCCAGCCCAGAAGTCTGACTCAGAGATAAGGGCAGGGAATTAGGAGAAAGTGTTCGAGCCAGAACTACTGATAACACAAAGGTTGCAATAAACTGTCACCAACATCAAGTAAACGTCCTTAGAAGACACTGAGTGATGCCTAAGATTCCTTGTAATATGGATCTTTTAGCTTGTTGGTGCCTCAAAAACATCAACCTCAACAGTTTAACTGTTGCTTTGTTTTTAATTTTAAATGTAAAGAAATAAAGAGATAATATGTATCTTAACGTTTTATGCCAACTTAATTTTAAGAGAACTTCACAGCATAGGATGGATGAGTTTGTTAACGACAGTGTCTTCTTGCACATCATTTGTGTGTTTTTTCAAATTTTTAGACACCTTGCCAAGAAAAAGGGGAAAAGAATAAGAAAACTGGGCCTCTTCTATTTTCTTTTTGCTCCAACTTTATTCTGTCCTTCCCCCTTTTATGGCAGATGGTATTTTAAGCGACCTCTTATCCACTTTCTGTTACTACAATGGAATACCACAGACATCGTACTTTACAAAAAAAGAGACATTAGCTTAATTTATGATGTAGAGGCTTGGAAGTCTAATATCAAAATGCTGGCTTCTGCTGAAGGCCTTTTTGATGCATGATGTGGTCATGGAGGTACATCACAGGCAAGGCAGAGCAAGGGGGCTAGCCAACACCTCCTCTCTTCTATCTCCTCTTAACACATTGGTGCCATCTGGGAGCCCAAATCTCAAGATTTTTTCTAATCCAATTGTCCCCCAAAAGTCTCACCTCTAATTATCATCACCGTGTGACTTTGGGGAGTGGAGTGTTACTTATTCACTGCCCAGAACATGAACATTAAGAGCATACACTAACCACAGTAGGGGATCGAATGCAGGAAGATGGGCTGGGTTTTTTTTTTTTTTTTGAAGATTCATATACAATGTTGGGTCTGGAGTTGTGTGCTGCTCACAGAACATGAAACCCAGACTCACAGCTCAGGAGCCAGCATAAGTGTAAGAGAATCCTGGTGCTTCAAGTGGGGGGATTGCCTCTAAGCTAAAATATCTTATCCTGATAAAGGGGATTGGAGGGAGACATTCCACATTCCACAGAGAAGATATAACTGAGAAGGAAACCCCAGAGCAGAGAGAAGATCAGGCGAGAGGGAAGCAGTAAGCACTTGTTTTCATTCCCCAGATTAATGGGGAATTGTCAACAGGTCAGCAATAGAAACTGGAGTGTGTATTGATATAGCGACAACCCTGTGGTATATATTGATGAAAGGCAAGGCTTCTTGCGGAAGTCAGAGAAGGACTCCAAAACTCAGCCCTTAACAGTAAACTTTAAATGAGTAAAACTTGTGTTGGTCTGCTTACATTCGACTAGAGCTATAAAAATGTACCAGTCATCAGTCATTGCAGGAACATACCAACTCATTAAAGCAACAGCTCCTCACACCAGGTATTCTTATATACTGCTGTGGCAAAAATGCCTGGGAAGAAGTAAGTTGAGGCAGGAAGTCTGTTTTGGTTCAAGCATGAAGGAGAAGGCATGGAAGCAGGGGGGGGAGGGAGGGAAGGAG
>NW_022196905.1:68779856-68782968 GCF_008632895.1 Mastomys coucha | reverse complement strand
AGGAAGAGGGAAAGGGAGAGGGAGGGGGAGGAGGAGGGAGAGGGAGAGGGAGAGAGGTGCTCAGTTTGCTTTCTGCTTTTTCTTCAGTCTGGGACCTCATGGATGCTGCTGCTCACTTTCAAGGCTGGTCCCTCTCTAGTTAACCCTTTCCCAGAGGCTGGTCTCCTAGGTGATTTAAAGCCCATCAGGCTGGATATTAGTCATCACAGTATCCTAAAGCGAATCATAAACATCACAGTGCAGATTAGGAGGACCTGCCTGGGCAAGACACACAGAAGGACTCCCATAAAGGGCTTCCATATTATTTACCAAGGACTGACTTTAAAAAACATACATTCTACAGAAAAGGGTCAACATTATTTCTTTAGTTGCAAGAGTTAAGAGTTAGGAACAGATCCATAGAGAGAACTGCAGCTTTACTCTAGAGCTCCACGTGTGTCTTTATGTCTACCCTAATGGACTGAGCACGGTCTACTCGCTGGCTCAGTTACTCTCTGTTCACTCATTTCAGACCGAGTTCACAGTTTTCTATGATGTTGCAATTCACTGTCACTGTAGGTACTCCAACTGATTTTAGAGTCAGGAAAAAGGAGGTAAGCCCCTTCTTACTGGAGGGCAGAGAAAACCTGCTTTCCTTTCGCCTGATTCACCTTCTATGGCAAGTTTGCATTATACTTGCAAAACAAGATGTCACTGTATTGTATGCACCAGAGAAGAATCTCATGTTGGCAGAGGAGCAACACAGTAGGAATTGATGTTACAGTAAGGCAATGCTGTATTTAATATGCTGTTTTACATCCAAAACTTTTTCAGAAGATGCAAATTCAGAATATGGAGAAAATAGTTTCTATGTCTGCCATCACTTTTGCTAGAAGCTCAACAGGAATGGTTCGATATAAGTTTTTCCCCTTGGTTGTTTCAAAGTATCATTGGGGAGCATGCAACATTCCCTATAGACATCTGTTTCACAAAATGAAATACGCTCTTCTAAAAATCATGTTGGAAGTCCTTTAAGCAGTAGGCACCTGAGGTCGATAGTGAACTTGAATTTTCCTTCAGTCCAGATATCATAGATCAGACCACATCTGTCCTATCTGGGCAAAATATCTTGAGGATCTGTTCTGAAGAGAGAAAGAAGAAAAAAAATAAAGAATGCTTTTTTTTTTCTCTTACAACCTAATTCATTAGCAAATTCATTAGCAATTCATTAGCACTCTGCCTGGTGTCTGTACCTGTAGCTTTTTGTACTGGCAAAGAAGATAAAGAGGAGAAAGATAAAGAGACTAGAATCCATTCCTAAGTGAGATTTTAGGGAATTTGTTAATAATGCTCACATGAAAAGTCACAGCACAGAATCCAGCAAATTGCCCAATGAATGAAGACACCTGCTGCCAGGCCTGATGACCTTGAATTCCATCCCTGGGGCCACGTGTTGGAAGGAGAGAACAGACTCCCACCAACTGACCTCCACACATATGCCGTGGTACACATGTGCCCACATACCTGCACACAAAATCAATGACTAACTAGTATTGACTTTAGTAGTGATAAATGTATTAGAGAAAATTTAGTCATGATGTAACAGAATTTTGGGGTAACTGTAGATTATGGATTTACCCTCCATTGTGTTTATTCATGGACATGTCACCAGTAGTCTGTTGCTCAGATGCGAGCAGATCCAAAGGCAGAGCCATGTTGACCACTGGCCATATGCCAAGAATTGAGCCTCATTAAATTCTGACAATGAACCCTTCCATTTTTTGGGATTTTCGAGACAGGGTTTCTCTGTGTAGCCCTGGTTTTCCTGGAAGACCAGGCTGGCCTCGAACTCAGAAATCCACCTGCCTCTGCCTGCCTCTGCCTTCCAAGTGCTAGGATTAAAGGCATGCGCCACCACTGTCCGGTGAGGTATGTATATCATCAGGTTACAAGTGAAGACTGACTGTTAAGGTTCAAACCTCAGTAGGCAGAGCCATGCCAGGAATCCAGTCTATATTTTCTTGATGGAAAATGGTGAGATGACTTATCCTATAATGATGGATCAACTAACCACAAGAAAGGTATGTGCTAAAATGTTAAGATGATTGGTACCATGAAGCATCTCATTAGTATGTGTTGGCTTCAACATGCCTGCCTTTAAGTCAGTTTTACCTGTAAGATGGGTCCCCTGGGGTGTGACTAAGTGTGGGTGTTCGGCCTAGTGTTGTAAAAACTGTCTAACATCCAAGGAAGACTGTGTGCTGCTCACTAGATGTGTGGTCTTTGAGACTAAACTTCTTCTGGGTGGGGTTAGATGAAATTCCTATAAAGCCTGCATTGCACTGCTGATGGGCAGAGGGTATAAGATAAGGATGAAGATGCCATTTATAGAAAAAAATGGGGGGAACTGGAGATCATCATATTAAGAAGCATAATCTTAGAGAGATAAGTAGCCTGCTTTACTCTTTATCTGCAGGATCTAGGTTTAAAACACGTCCTAAGACATGAGAGTAGAAGAGGCACCATTTGAGAGGAGGAAGGGCAGAAGATGGAATATGAGCAAAGTACACAGCACCACATGTGAACATGTGATAATAAACCCAATATTTTGTATGCCAGTTAGGAAAAAGTTAGATATTCTCATATGCCTTTTTCTATGTTTTATTTCATTTTTTGACTTTATATATATGAGTGTTTTGTATGTATGCCTGTGTACCATGTGTATCCCCGATGCTCTCAGGGGCTAGAAGAGGATATCAGATCCCCTGTAACTGGAGTTGGAGAAGGGTTACCAGCTACCATGTGGATGCTGAGAACTGAGCCCAGGTCCTCTGCAAGAGCAACAAGTGCTCTCAACTACTGAGCCATCTCTCCAGCCCATATTCTTTTGTTCTTTTCATGATGTTTCTGATAGTGGAATTAGGTGCATCTGTATTTTATTAAATAATAGTTCTCAAGGATTGTTAGTTCACTTTCTATTGGCTCCCTGGATGGAACACCTCAATACTTACAATACAATACAATATTTCTTCTTCTTCCTTCTCCTTCTCCTTTCCTTCTCCTCCTCCTCCTTCTTCTTCTTCTCCTTCTCCTCCTCCTCCTCCTCCTCCTCCTCTTCCTCCTCCTCCTCCTC
>NW_022196905.1:68753483-68779679 GCF_008632895.1 Mastomys coucha | reverse complement strand
TCTATCTCTCTCCTTCTCTCCTCTCTGGGGAATCTGTTTTGAAGATTTGCACAGAGTTCTTCTAGCACAAAGAACAAGCTAAGGGGATATCCCCGAAAGGCTATCTGTGACAGATTCAGAATTCTCAAGAGCTCACTGTTCAGGATTTGAAGGTTGAAAACAAATGTTAACCTAATTTTTCTTCATAAACTTTGGATAAAAATGATTTTCAAACAGCTTTAAACTGGTTAACAAATTTCAATTTTCTAGAAATTGGTCAGATATCAATTTAAAAAAAATCACCTTGTCAAACAGCAAGTGTACCCCATGAACAACTCACCAAATTAAGTTTATCATTGAGCCCACATTTTAAGAGTTATTTATATGGTTTGTGATAAATTCTACTGAAGATTTCTGTGACTTTTTTCATTTTTGTTTTTCATTTTTGAAATTAAAATATAATTGCATCATTTTCCTCCTTTATCCTCCCTTCAATCTTTCCTTCCTTTCTACTCCTGTATCCCATCTTTCTCTCAAATTCATGGCTTCTGTGTATTTCTGTAGTTGTTACCTTTTCTCCCTACACACACACACACACACACACACACACACACACACACACACATTCCTAAATTTATACATCCAGCCTCAGTCTGTGTAATATTGTTTGCATGAATATGATCTCAGGGCTGACCACATGGTATTGGATAATCAATCAGCTCTTCCCTGGGGAAGGCTATTTCTCCACATCTCAGCATATCCTTAGATGCCTGTAGTCATTTTCAAACCACAACACTGTGTAGCTGGATGGCCATGTGGAGCAAGGCAGGAGTTCTGCTGCCTCTGGGCCTACTGCACTGCCTAATAATTCTTCAATGTGGTTAGAGTTATTAATTGTCACAGTCCAAGTGGGTGGGTCTCACTGGCTTGGAGATTAGGACAAGGACCCCTTTCAGTCCATGCAGAGGGCCTATGGAACTCTTCCAGCTTCCTTTTGTCTTCTCAAAGGGCAAAGCCAGATTATCAGACATTGGCAGTGCCTGGGCCATCTGCCTTGCCATCACATGACCCTTCCTTTGTGTCTTTTGGATGCTCCATTCCCTGGAGAAAAGGTGAGTGTTCAGTAAAGCCGTTGGAGAGGCATTAAGGATAAGAGTTGGATTAGAAGTCCTCCAAGCTGCCTTTTAGCACAGCCTCTCAGAGGCCAAGAATCTGCCTCAAGGGAGACAGACTGTGTTTGCACCCTGGCTCCATGGTTTACTAGCTGTGTAATCATGTGCAAATTCTCTTAGGTTCGGTTTCCTCATTCATAAAGTGGAGGTAATAGTAGAGCACACCTCCTAAGGCTGTGGTGAGGATCAAAGGAGGAATACATTTAAAGTGTTTACTACGGTACTTTGCACATAAGAACCCAAGGAAAACATCAATGGGAAGGAATGTGCCAAGTCTAGCTGTCATTTCTCAAGACCTGATAACCAAGATCTCCATCTCAAGTGGTCAAGGCACATGCTTGGAAGAGTGCTTGGGGTTCTTCTAAGGGCAGGGAAGTCAGGGTTTGTTTTCACAATAGCTGCTTCTCCACATGATGCCCAAGAATACACACAACACTCCAGTCTTCACGGTGGACTCCAGACTTGGGCTTTGTTTAGGGGTTGGAGTAGGATGGAGACAGGAAGAGGAGCTGAGACATCCTGGCCGAGAGCTGGAATCCAGGCTGGGGAGAGCAGGGAAGTGGGACCTGTGAGTCACAGCCTGGAAGGCCCCAGTGATGTCGCGGCCCCTCGGTTTCAGACTCCTTACCCAGGGGGACATTTCCTGCTCTTTGCACCCTGACTCCACCCCAAGAGTTTCTTAAAGCAAGTTGTGTGACTGAATTGTTATAATCGAAGCGAAGGCGTGCTCTCAGCGGCTGCCAAGGCTGGGAAACTCCCAAACCTTGAGAAAATAATGTGTGAGGTGAACTAGTTCACCAGCCAATATGGCAAAAGAGAAGTTGGCAACAGCAACTCACTTCATTCTGGGTAGAAAGGTGTAGCTGACTTGTGAGCCAAAAAGCCAAAGCCACTTTCTTCCAGCAAAAGAGTCAACTAGAATCCTTCCACAGAGCCCTTGGCAAGGCAAAAACTTCACTTTTACTTAGCTAAAGGTATCTTATGTGCGGCCCCCCTGGATTTTCACATTGAAGCCCATGTTGCATGAAGGTTGGTCTAGGAAGAGCTGGCTACTTGGGGAAGGAGCTGATGTGTGGTCCTCTTGGTCCAGATTCTCTGCCTTTGACAGGTTTATAGAGGACAGAAGGCAGGGAAACATCCCCCCCTCCTTGGCTGTGACCTCTTTCCCTCATTTCAGGTTGAGACCCTGTTTTAAGCCCTCTGGCCTGGAGACTGATTAGTCCCCAGAAGGCTTTCCTGGGGTCATTGGGAACCTGGCCAGGCCTTGGAACATATGGCGCCGATAAGAATCTCACTCCCCAAGATAAGAAGCCATTTCAGGGACTCTGAGGAAGCCCGGGTTTGTTTCCATAAAGCTGGACAATGTAAAGTGTAATCCCTACACAGATGTAATTAGCTGTTAAGCATATTAAGTCGTAAGGAAGGGGTGCTCTGCTGCCTCATAAATTACTGTGAGTCTGCCCAGGGGCACCAAGTGGAGGGCAGGTATCTTTTCCTGCTAGATTGTTAGAATGGCACCTGATGATGGATTAGGCAGCTGAGCTTGCAGTGATCCAGCAAACACTGGGCTCTCAAGGAAGCAGGAACTGGGGGAGCCACAGCAGCACACGACCAACAGCGCTTGGGTCTTTTTTTTGCATAGCAAGAGAGGCTCTGGAAGATTGTATGATGACTAAATATGGCAGCAGCTCAGTACCTTTTCTGTGGGCTTCAGCGTTTGGCATTATGATGTGGGTTTCCTGGGAGGGGCAGATGATCCTGGTAAAGGATGCTTCTCCCTCCAAAAACTGCCAAGTGGGTGATGTGCAAACCAGCTAAGGCGTAGCCTCACAAGCCAATTAAAGTCACCAGAAGGAAGAAAGTTAATCGCTCTCCCTCATCTTTCATGCTAGTGGTGCTTAGAAATGACTCCCATTAATTTGATATAAATAACAACTACAAAAACAATCTGTATTGTTAAGAGATGACTGTTCTAGGAATAGCACTAAGTATCTCGAATAGCGCTCTTACTGAGTACTAAAATGTCATACATCTGATCTTTGACATCATTCCGTAAGCTTGGTTATTGCCAATGTAAAGATAGGGAAACAGATTTAGACGGGTTAATAATTATCTATCCAAAGCTAGAATTTCCAGGTGTTGATGTCTGATGCCCAAGGAAGCCAGAAGACATCCTATCCTCTGGAATCGCAATCATAGATGGTTGTTATCTATCGTGTGGATGCTGGGAACCAGACTTAGGTCCTCTGCCAGAGCAACAAGTGTTCTTAACTGCGGAGCCATCTCTCCAACCCTGCTGGTAAACTTTCTGAGGAGACAAAAGAATGGAACTGGTGGGAGGACGCACTTATGATTCTGTCTTTGGATTTGTTTCACGAAGCACCCTCTGTTCCCTCATCAGGTCAGGATAGTACATGTGTATTTGTGTGTATGAATAAAGCAATGCGAATCACTGTGGCATGTTCATACATGTATATAACACACTTCAGGGATCTCCACATTCCCCCTTCACTCCCAACCTCTGATCCACTTCCTAACCACAGTTATGATGGGCTAATAGAGAGATGGTTACAAGTAAAGCCTGGGGTGTTTGAGTCAGAAAGTCTGAAGGCTCTTCCATTTCCGTGAGTCAGCCGGTCCTGCAGTAGAAAGGCCAAGCCATCAAGCTTGCAGGGCACACCTTGTTTCTGTTTCCGGGTGGACGGCCAGCTTACTGAGCACACTGACTTTTCCTCGGTTGGCATTTTCCTTCTCTTTTGGGGTCCTTCTGGAATCCTTCCGTCAGAACTCTGTAAACACTAGACATGATCATCCTTCAAATTCAGCTTGCATATAGTGCGGTTGAGAACTGGAACGTCATAGCCATCTGGCAAGGGCCAGTTGGAACTTCTAGCCACTGACATGTGACAAAAAAACTGTCAAGAACCTGAGTCCTTCATAAGTAGCTTTGATGAGTTCCCTTAAATGACAAAAGAGTCTCCCAACAGATATTTAATTAAAAGGTCGTGCTAGGTTCCTGCTGGGCTCTGAAACCTGCGGAGGGTGTCAGCCCATGACAATTAGGTCTGAATCATATGGCTTTGGGTCTGTACAAAGGTGCAGCGTGGCCGTCTTGATCTGACATGTAGGATGGTGATGCTGGTATAGCCCATGGGAAAACAAGAGGCCCTGTAGCCAATAGAGACCAGACAGGAGTGGGCCAGGCAGTGCCGGACTCAGTCAGGCTATGCTGGAGGAAGGCAGCTTGCTCCATATCTTATCAATTGTCATTTTGTGTGATTTAAGACAGTCCAACATTAAAATTAAAAAAAAAAAACATGTGTGGGAGTGGTATGAAGCAGACATGAGCAGAACTCTAAATGCCGTGGCACTCATTTCCAGAGCCTGCAAGAGATAGGGTCCCTGTAGGAGCTATGTGGGGCACTTAAGGAAAGCCGGCTACTCAACGTTGTAATAGCAGTCCCAAAGAGATCTTTACATTTTCTGATAAAGGCTCCCTCTTGCTTACAGGCAGAAGCTGATGAACGTTACTGTAGAGCTAAGAACTCAAAGCAGCAGGAGGCACTGAGATAAACCACTGCAGTTATTAACTTACTGGCTGTTTAATGGCATGAAAATGGTCAGGAGTGTGGCTGGTCTGACCTGTTTCCCACAGGGATTCTGTGCTTTTCAGGTAAGGTGTCTAATGTTTGACTGGCAGCCCACAGCAAGTGTTGGTCTTGACATCTGTGTCTAGGAAGGGTTTGCATCTGGGAGGTGCACTGTCCTACCTTCAAGTTGCTGTGCTCCTTAGAGCTACTAGGAGACAGAAGCAAGTCAGTGTGAAATGTGTCATTCATATTTAGGGCTCTTGGGTTTTATTCACTTTTTTATGCAAAGTGATGATGCTACAGAAAGCCTGTTCAATGGGCTGGCAAAACTGGGCACCTATGTGCAAAAGAGTAAACTTAGACCGAGTCTCTTACACTGCATACAGGTCAATTCAAAATGGATCAAGCATGTTATCTTTAAACCTTCAACACCAAAACTTCTCAAAAGGATAGGGAGAATGGTTGAGGTGACAGGACAAGAGTCTCCTGAATAGGACCCCAACAGTACAAGACACAGTCCCAAGAATGAACAAATGGTACAACTGAATTTGAGAGGTCCCAGGTAATAAGGGAAACTACCAGCAGAGTATGTGAATGGCCTACAGAAGGGGAGATCTTTGCTAGCTGTCCCCCAGTCAGGGGGTAATAGCTAAAGCATATAAAAGACAGCAAAAATTAAACACCAAGGTCATAAAACTACCCACCAATAAACAGTTTAATGGAATGAACAGCCATACTCTTAAAAGAAGAAAGACAAATGGCCAGTAACAGGTTTTTAAGTGTTCAACATCTTCAGGCATGGGTGATGTGTAAATTAAAACTACTTTGAGAGTCTATCTTATCCCATTTGGAATAGCTACTGTACCCAGTCAATGAATCAGAACTACTGTTGGTGAGGGAAGAAGGGTCCCTTGTCTATCTTGGATGAGAAAACTAGAGAAATCACTATAGGCATCAGTATGGAGGTTCCTGAAAAAATGAAAATTAAACTACCATGTTACCCAGCTACGTCACTCCTGGGCATATACCCAGAGGACTTTATATCCTACCACAAAGACACGTGCACATCCACACTTATTGTTGCTCTACTGTACATATGTATATATATAAACTTTATTAATATATATTTATGTCTGCATTAATTCTATAGTATATAAATCAGTTATAATTATAACATGATTATATAATATACATACACACACATATATATTTACATATGCACATTCCCAGGGAAACTTAAGGCCAACACCAGAACAAATACCCATTAATATCTTTTGAGATTGGGACATTAAGATGGGAATGAACTTTGTAGTTATTATTTTAGTACACATCGATCTTTGTGCTGCTCAAGTTACTATATATCTCATATTTTTTAAAAAAACATGCATAGGAATCTTCTGTCAATTTCATGTGTACAATACTGGTGTCCGCTGGAACTCTATAGTGCTGAGTCTGTATGGCATGAGGGTCTACTTCTATCAGCTTACCTTAATCAGGCCTATGCATCAATAAGCATGCTCTAAGCAGGCATCTAACTGAATGGGAAGTATTTGATATGAGATGGAGGGGCACTGAGGAGAGAAGGATGTCTGCACTGCAGACAGGTTTTAAGTCACCCCTGATCCTTGTGAAAAGTCTCCCACAACTGTGGTCCCTACATCCTCATGTGGCTGTTATTCTTGGGATGTTGTTTAGGGACGGTCATGATCAGGGCAGGGACATTTATGTCCAATGTTTAGAAATAATTTCCTTGGGGAGAGGAACTGTCTGAAGAGCTCACTGAGGAAGGGCATGGAGAAACAAACTCCTCATTGTAGAGGCATCTAAACAAAACAAAATCAAAAAAACAAACAGCCGCAAAACTGGCCGAGTAGAATAATAATAATAATCCTGGGGCCACTTCTTCTAGAAGAATAAAGAGCCTTCGAGTTTGGATGGGCTTGTATTGACTAGAGGGTAGGAAGGGAGAGGCCAGAGGCCATAGAGGATGTGTTTCCTTCCTCCTGGTAAATTAGGCACTTGCTGCACACGCTCGCACACCAGGGTCTGGAGGAGGTGGCTGCCAAAAGTAAGCACTCCATATATGCACATGGGAGAGAAGGTCCCTAACCTGATAGTAGCATTTTTAAGCTTATTAGGTGTTACGGTCCACTGAGTAATATACCTTCTGCTCTGCTAGATGTTTGTGGTACACAGGTTTTAGAGTCAAGTAGGCTAGAGGAGAACACCCTTTGGTAAAATATCTCTGCTGAGCATTGGTTTTCCCATCTCATCCTGACCTGTTTGGGAGCCTTGTAGGAATTGGTGACAAGGTAAGGGGTCCTAGCATTGGCCCTCTGTTTATAGTCCTTCTTCAATAAAGGGTAATAGCAGTAGCGATTATTTTTTTTTTTGTTGTTCGTTATTAGGAAGAAACACTAACCATTTAGAAAAATAATGAATATTATTTAGTCAAGGCTTGGCTAGGAAGTATTTCTATTGGTCTAGTAGAAAGAAAGGTGATGGATCATCTAACTGTGAAAATTACTTGTAGATTTTTTCAATAGAAGGATTTGTCATGCATTTTTTTATTTGCCCCCCAAATACTTAAAAGTGCTTTGATTTGCACCAGACACAGAGCAACACACTCAGATAAATAGGTGACCAACACAGATCCTTGGGGAGCACTCTGCCTTCACAGAACTTAAAGTTTGGGATGTCTCCATTGAACCCTCACAGAACTTAAAGTTTGGGATGTCTCCATTGAACCCTCACAGAACTTAAAGTTTGGGATGTCTCCATTGAACCCTCACAGAATTTATAGTTTGGGATGTCTCCTTTGAACCCTAACCTTTCTAGGGCTTTTCAGGCAACTCTGCTTGAATTCTTTTAGAATGAAAAGCTCCTTTCAGAAGCCCCTTTGTGGGCCTTAGCTCATCTTGAGTGTTTTGGGAAGCAAATACTGTATTTGGAGACCTCTGGTTTGATTTTTAAATAAGTTATGAACAGGTTGTGGCAAATTTAGGCAAGGAAGCCTCCTGCACCTTCAGGATCCTGGACATTTCCGATGTATTCTAGAAGGACTGGGAACCACTTAATATAGATATCCTGTAAATTCCATTCTCCTGGGATATGTGTTTACTCAATTGTTATGAGAGCACATTTTTTTCTACCTATAAAGCAAGACTCAGAGGGCAGCCCCCTCCCTGCCACTCCATCTGCCTATACCCCCACCTCCTACATAATCTTTGGCTTAAAACGGTTTTAGAATGTAAATATGAAAAAGTTCAAGCTGCAACATACGTGAGACTTTTTCAGTGAACATGTGTGTGTGTATGTGTGTGTGTGTGTGCCACCCTCTAATGTTACTGTCTTGCTGTCTGTCTAGTCATTCAGCCCTCTACCCACCCACTGTTTCTTTCCCTCATTGTTCTATAAAATAGTTGGTGTTTATCTGACCCAAGTCACTTTTAAGATAATGAGATAAAGCCCAGAAAGTTGTTTATGTCCCTCCCATTGATCTCTGCCAGTTTCCTAATTCACCAAAAGCAACTGTACCATCCCTGTTTTCCACTGTGAATCTTTGTTGTCGTTTTGTTTGTTTGTTTGCTTTTTCCTGGTTCTAGAACCCTGGGTAAGTGATACTGTAATGTGTTCTTTTCCTATGAGCTTTTCAAAACTTAAATATTATGCTAAGTCTATTGTCACAAGTGCCACAATACAACTACATAACTAATAAACCTTACTTTCAGAGTGGTTGTAGATTATTCCCTGAAAAGTTGAATGGAACATATATTCAAGGATTCCCCTATGAGCTTTGTCCTGACACCTGTGCAGTGTCCCCTGCTTGGCATCCCACACCACAACAGTGTGCTGGTTATGACCAGTGTCTCAACACTGACACATCATTGCCATGCAAAGTCAGCTTCACTGCGGAACTCAACACTGATGAGCATTCTATGGGTTTTTACAAATGTATATCATTTGGAATATGATAGAGAATTAGTTGTCTGTTGCCCTCTCATGCCATACCCTCAAATTCCTCTGCTGTCTTTCTTTGTCAGTTTTCAGAATGTCAGGTAGGGCTGTACAGTAGTATCCTCCCAGCCCAGTTCCTTTCTCTAGGGAGCAGGCACATGAGTTTGGCTGTGGTTTAGGTAGGGTCTGAGTGTGCATGCACAGGGTTAGGTGTTTGGGGCTTCATTTGCAGTATGACTGTATTGGGAGGCAGTGTGGAATATACAGGAAATCGGGCTTATTGGGAAGTAATTAGGTAGGTGTATCAGAGGAAACTGATCTACAAGAAAAGAAGGGTAACCCCCTTTCTTCCCCTTGTTTTAGATGGGTCAGCCCCTCATCTCATTGGTTGCTGGTATTATTGAATCTCCTGTCAGAGAGGAAGTTACTGATTTCATTCTCAGCATGATTATTATTGATATTGAAAGGATACTGATTTTTTTTTTTTTAGGCTGCTGTTTTGTTAATCTGATCTAAGAGTTTCTGGTTCTCTCATTAAAGTCTTTTAAATATAACGTCACAGCAATACCAACAGGGGTAGCTTGGCTTTTCCCTTTCCTGGTTGTATCTCTTTTAGCCCTTTTTCTTTGCCTTATGACTCTAGCTAAGGCTTCAGGTTCCATACTGAATGAGGAAAGAGAGAGCAGATGGTCTTGTCCTATGCCTGATTTTAGGAGACATGCTTTAGTTTTTATATACTTAATGTAATGTGGGGCACAGGTTAGCTATACATACTGTATTAGGTGGGCTTTCAGTGCTCAGAAGAGTCACCATGACCAAGGCAACCCTTATAAGAGACAACATTTAATTGTACAGGTTCAGAGGTTCAGTCCATTATCATCAAGGCAGGAGCCTGGCAGTGTTCAGGCAGGCTTGGTGCTGGAGAAACTGAGAGTTCTACACCTTGTTCTGAAGACAAACAGGAGAAGACTGGCTTCCAGGAAGCTAGCACAGGGGTCTTAAAAGCCTACACCCACAGTGCACTCTTCCTCCAAAAAGACCACCCCTCCAAATAGTGCCACTCCCTGGGCCGAGCATATTCAAACCACCACATATACCCTGTGTTATGTTGTGGTATGCTCTTTCTATTCCTAGTTTTTTGTTTGTTTGTTTGTTTTGTCATAAAGGGGTACTGAACTTTGTCCTAGCCCCTTTCTGCATCTACTGAGATGACCACTTGCTTCTTAGTCCTGCACCTGTTTATGTGTTCTATTATATTTAGTGGTATGCATTGATGTCCTTACATCCCTAGAATGCAACCAACTTTATCATGCTATACGACACGATATTTTAAATGCATGGTTGAAATTGGTTTGCAATAATTTACTGATAATTTATACCCATGTTTGTCAAGAAAATTGGTCTATAAGTTTCATTGTTTTGTTTCTTGTAGTAGCCTGATTTGATTTTGGAGGTAGAGTAGTAGCATTTATAGACTATTTGGCAGTTCCTTACCACCCCATTTTACGAGACTGTTTGAGGAGCCTTGGTGTTAGCTCTTTGATGACCTGGTAGAATTCTTACTGGATATGCGTGGTTCTGGCCTTCCCATTGTTCTGAGACTACTACAGCTTCAATCTCATTGCTCATCACTAAGCTATTTTAAGTTGTTTGTAGTATTGCTAGGACAACATATTTCTAGAAAATTACCAGGGCTTTCCTCTTAAAATTTTTTTTCTTGAAATTCCCACTTTTCAAAGCATTCCCAATTAATCCTGTAGATTTCAGTGGCATCTGTTTTTATTTCATCTTTTGCATCTCTAAGTTTATTATTTGTATCTTCTGTTTCTTTTCTTTTTGCTAACATGGCTGAGAATTTGTAGATCTCACTCATCTTTTCTGAAAACCTGCTCTTTAGTGTATGAATTCTTTGTATTTTCTTTTATTCTCCATTTCATTGATTTCTGCTATGATCCTTTTGATTAATTTAAATTTTTCCTGTTTTCTTGAGATGTTATGGTACATCATTAAGTTGTTTATTTGATATCTCTGCATATTTACACTGGAAACCGTAACACTTTGTCTTAAAGCCTCCTTTTCTGTTTCTCAAAGGTTCTGATAAGTTGTGGTTTTATTTTTATTTGATTCTAAGACTTTTAAATTTTCTTCTCTGATTCCTTCAATAACATATTGTCCATTCAAGAGTGTATCTTTCCATTGCCATGTATTCATATAGTTTCTCTTGATGTTGATCTATACATTTATTCCATTAAGATCTGATAGGATGCAATAAATTATTTTAATTATTTTATATTAGTTGAGATTTATTTTGTGGCATAAAATGTGATTAATTTTATAAAAAGTGCCATGGGCTGGTAAGACAAATGTGTGTGCTACAGCAGTTAAACTTAATATTCTGTAAATGTCTATTAGTCCCAGCTGATCTATGGAGAAACTTAACCCTGAGCTTTAGTAATTTTCAAATTTGAATAATCCATGTTTTTATGAAAATTAGGTATTGAACTTACCATTGTTTATTATTGTGCTTGGATTGATCTATCTGTTTATATTCAATATTTATCATGAAATTGGCATATCAAAATTCAGCATATATATATTTATAATTGTTAGATTCTTCATAGATTGGTCCTTTATTCACATATAGTGACTTTCTTTACCTCTTTTAGCTAATTGGCAGTTTGGAATTATACTTTATCATATTCAAGTATACCTTCTCCTTCTTTTGGCTTTTACTTGCTGGATATACTGACTTCTGTGTTTCCATTCTCAGACTTCGGGGGTCTTTTCTGGTGAGACACATCTCTTGTAGACAATAAATAGTCAGGCCTTAATTTTAATGTCATCAGTTAGTCTGCATTTTTTTAAAGAAGATTATTTATTTATTTAATGTATATGAGTACACTGTCACCGCCTTCAGGTACACCAGAAGAGAGCATCAGATCCCATTACAGATGGTTGTGAACCACTTGGAAACTGAATTCAGGACCTCTGGAAGAGCAGTTAGTGCTCTCAACCGCTGAGCCATCTCTCCAGCCCTAGTATGCATTTTTAAAGTAAAAACTTAAGATCATTACATTTGCTGTTATGATTGAGAGGATTCGTGATTCTCACAATGTTGTTGCTTGTTTTCCTGATTGGTTTGATAATTGTTCTTTCTTCCTCGTGCAAATTAGGGGATTACTACTTTGATGAGTTAGACATAGTTTCTTATTCTTTTTTCTTCATTTTTTCCTCTCATAAAATGTGTTC
Organism: Mastomys coucha; assembly: GCF_008632895.1. Classification (NCBI taxonomy): domain Eukaryota; kingdom Metazoa; phylum Chordata; class Mammalia; order Rodentia; family Muridae; genus Mastomys; species Mastomys coucha. Next base: position 68,767,732 of record NW_022196905.1, on the reverse strand, counting down.
TTCCCTTTGATCTCACGGTTGATTCTGTTCTTCCTACTCTGTGGGAAAGAATATCTTCGGTATTTCTGCAATACTCACTTGGTGATTAGTAATTAGTGAGTGTCTGTCTTAAAATGTCTTTAAAGATACTTTGTGGATACATCAAACCCCTCACAGTGGCTAATTTTCAGTGTTTGAGATTTATCATTTCACATTTACTTGGCCTTTAGGATTGTTGATGAATGGTCTGCTATTATGTTGATAGGTTTGCCAAATGAGCTGGCATTTTTCTTTTGCAAGTTTTATTACTCTTTCTTTCTTTCTTTCTTTCTTTCTTTCTTTCTTTCTTTCCTTCCTTCCTTCCTTCTTTCTTTCTCTCTTTCTTTCTTTCTTTCTCTCTCTCTTTCTCTCTTTCTTTCTTTCTTCCTTTCTTTCTCTTTATGATTATGTGTAGTAGAGAAGTTCTCTGGTCATGTCTGTTTGGGGTTCTAAATGTCTTCTGTGTGTGAATGCCCATTTCTTTCCATAGATTTAGGAAAATTTAAGGTATAATTGAATAGAGTTTTGTTTTCTTTTCTTTTCTTCCAGTAGCTTTTGTCATGGCTCCTCCTTTAGTTCTTGAATTGTGAAGTCTCACTAGGTAATGTTTTCTTTGTTAATATGTAATAATCCCTTATTTTGTCTTTCATCTTGGATAGTATTCTTCTCCTAATTCTAGTCTAGTGTGTATGCTTTCTTTTTGATAGTTGAGTTTTCGATTTTCCACGTTTCTGCTTTATTTTCATCAAGATCTCCGTTCTGCTGCTGAGTTTCTCATTCACGCTGTTGACTTCCTCTTCGCCGTTGCTTACTTGTTTACCTCTTTAATCAATCAACTTCACTTCAGTCACCCACTTGTTTGCTTCTTCTTTGATGTCACTGTACTCTAACAAGCAGAGTTCTGAGTGCCATCCGTACCCAGCACACCAGCCTGTGACCCGTCTTTGAGCTTGTCAGTTGAAAAGTGTTCTGATATCTTGGAGGCATCCCCGTTGCCTTGTGTCTCGTGTTTCTTTTGCTCTGTGCTGCAAGTTGTCCATGTGTTTGTTTGAGTACTTTCTTCCACTTTTATATTGGGGATCCTGTTCATAAGCAAACTTCTCTTGAGAGCCTAATCCGTGGTAATACTCAAGACAGGTAAACCCATCAACACCACCCACCTGAACATGATACAGCAGGTCACCTAAAATCAATTAAAACTGATTGACACACTACCAATGACTATAGATAGGAAAATGGAGGAAATAAGATAAAGTTAAGCATTATTTAGGGTAAAAATGAAAATAGTGAATCAAGCCCTTTCATCCCAGAACTGGGGGTTCAGAGGCCAGAGAACTTCTATGTGCTCAAGGCTAGCCTGATCTACATTTCTAACTAGCTAGCCATGGCTACATAGTAAGATATCATCATCATCATCATCATCATCGTGATAATAATGGTAATATAATAATAAACATTTTTAAATGGAGATATGAGAGCTAGAGATATATGGCTTAGTTGTTAAGAGCATGTATTGCTTTTTTCCAGAAAATATGAGTCAGATTCCAGCATCTATATTGAGTGTCTCCAGCTCCAGGGCATCTGATGCATCCTTTCAACTTCCTTGGGCACCGGCACTTATGGGAACATACATCACAAACACACACCAACACCAACACACACACACACACACACACACACACACACATACACACACACACACACACCAATAAAAATACAAATTTTTAAAGAAGCATGAAGAAGGGAAAAGAAAGGAGACTTAGGCTAAGTAAATGAAAAAGGATAGTAGAAATTATGTTATGAAAAGGTCGAGTCAAAAATACCCAATTCGGGTTGGTGAGATGGCTCAGCAGTTAAGAGCACTGACTGCTCTTCCAAAGGCCCTGAGTTCAAATCCCAGCAACTACATGGTGGCTCACAACCATCTGTAATGAGAACTGATGCCCTCTTCTGGTATGTCTGAAGATAGCTACAGTGTACTTACATAGAATAAATAAATGTTAAAAAAAAAAGAGAGAGAAAAATACCCAATTCATTGATAAGAAAATGTACAAAAATAAAAGTAAATAAATTTAAGAAGAGAATTTAAAAATTAAGTCATGGGAGCCTTTAGATGATAAAGTCAACACTCCTCCTAAAAATAGAGTAAAATGTAACAAAAGAGGCAACAGCGTGGGTCAGGGGAGGGGGAGCTGTCTTCAAGCAGCTTCTCTATGGCTTTCTAAGACTGCAGTCTGTCAAGTGGAGACTCTTGTCTATTCTAACGTGTAGGTGAACACCTCAGAGCAGTCAATGCTCACAGGCCACCGGAGCATCTCCCCCAATTACAAACTTCTCTTTGTGTACCAGCATCAACTGCTGCTACCCTCATTTTGTGAGCTGATTCCTGAGACTTCCCAGACCACACACCCAGAGGAGGCTCGAGCAGGGGGAGGCTCACGCAGGGGAGGCTCATGCAGGCGATGTTGCTCCCAGTGTGCTGGATGTGGGAGAAGGAAGCAGACAGCTCTGAGGACAGCGGAGCTTAGCATCCTGCTTTCCAGACCCAGCACTCAACCTCCCAGTGGAAGGATGGGGCTGCTGAGGCCCTTCACTCTGCTGGAGCTTGAGAATTTTCAGTCCATTTGGCAGAGAACCTCATAGTGGTTCCACGCTGGTTCCAAGCCACTCACTTCAGACTTTGAGCTATCAGACCCTGTGGTTATCTTCTGGTGGTACCCTGAACTTCTAGTCACAGAAAGTGTACTACCCACCACATCCTGCTTTGCAGGAGGGGAAACTTCACTTTTCTTCTTTTTTAGTCAGCTTATATAGTTTTATATATGTTTTCATGTGTGTACGAGAATGTATGTTGAAGCTAGAGGTTGGGGTTGAGTATCTTACCCACCTGCTGCACATCTTACTATCTGAGACAGGATCTCTCAATGAACTTGGGTCTAACAAACTTGGCAAAGATGGTTGGCCAGGAAGGCCCTGTTTCCACCCAAGGCTTCATTTGCCTGCACCTGCCTTTTATGTGAGTGCTGGGGATTGATCTTAGGCCCTCATGCTTGTATGGCAAACATTTTACTAATTGATCCATCTCCCCAGCCTATTATGAATAGTTTTCCTTGTTCTTCATTTATATTTACTGATTTTTTTTTCTTCTGTGACTCCAATCCCTTTTCTTAAAGCTACTGATAACTTGGATGCAATATCTTTCAGTAATCAATTTTTAACATATTACTCATATTTTTCCTGTAACTTAGCTAGCACATTTCTAAGTTATTTTATGCTCTCAATTTTGTCATCCCAAAAAGTTGGTGTCTAGGTTAAGGTTTCTATTGCTGTGAAGGGACACCATGACAACCACAACTCTTTTAAAGGAAAGTATTTAATTGGGGCTGGCTTACAGTTCGGAGGTTTCATCATAGTGGAAAGCATGGTGGAACACAGGCAAATATAGTACTGGAGAAAGAGCTGAGAGTTCTACATCTGAATTGGCAGGCAGCCAGAAAAGAGAGTAAGCCACTGAGCCTGCCTTGAGCTGCTGAAACCTCAAAGCCCACCCCCAGTGACGCATTTCCTCCATTAAGGCCACGCCTCCTGCAACAAGGTCACACCTCCTCCAACAAGGCCATGCCTCCTCCAACAAGGCCACACCTCCTAATCCTTCTCAAGTAATGCCACTCTCTAGGAGCCTATAGGAGACATTTTCATTCCAATGACCAAAGCAGACCTTCTTTGGGTTTATTTCACCGTTTCTGCATCCTAACCAGAATTTTGAATTCTATCTCATTGTTTTTAAACAATGGCAGCGTTTCCAGGATCTAGTTATCTCAGTGGTGAAATTGAAGCAAAATAAAACAAATAAAAAAACCCCTCTGACATGATCTAGCATGCCACTGTTGTCTCTTTTCTCTTCCAAAACTTTCCTAGGAGCTAGAAAAAGGTAGAAATTCCTCCAGAGTATCCTGAGATGCTGGAGACTCAGAGTGCCTGACTAATCTTGGCTTTTAAAGGTAGGAAGTTTCCTGGGTTCCATGCTTGCATGTTATGCCTTCTTACTCTATATATTTTAACTGGCAATGTCACCCATTCCTATGACTTCACTTACCTCCTATAAACTGTCAAATTCCAAATATGTCCCATAGTCCTTTTTTGTGAGCCAGACAGGTTGTTCTGTCTGTCCAGCTGCATATATCTCTACATGTGCTCACACACTGAGCCCCAGCTAAGCATGCGGGACACACGTAGGAGTGTTTTCTTCTTCTTCTTTTTTCCTATTAGACTTCATGATTATGAAATAAAACTCCAAAGATATTTTATTTACTATCTCATATAATTTTATGTACATTAAAATGTTCAGATGCCAATGTTAGATTCCTAAGGTATCATTTTTTAAGAAGACTATTTATGTTTGTATCACCCCGCATTCCGGTTTCTCAGTATATTACAATTATTGCCCAGAACATGCTAGCATGGCAATACCTTGTGTGCTGGCTATGATACTTCAACAAGATGCTTTCCTAATACACAGCTGGTGCTATATAAATGTTCTTTCCTAATCAACAGCTGGTGCTATATAAATGCTCTTTCCTAATAACAGCTGGTGCTATGTCAATGCGCTTTCCTAATACATAGCTGGTGCTATATAAATGCTCTTTCCTAATACACAGCTGGTGCTATATCAATGCTCTTTCCTAATAACAGCTGGTGCTATGTCAATGCGCATCTTTACTCCTCCTCCTTTGATTTTGGCATCTGAGGAAGTGATGGGAAAGAACAACGAACGTGGTCATTTACCACCACAACCCTGCATGAGAAGTCAGCACTGTGCACGTCTAGTTTCTCACCACCTCTGTTGTTCCATTAGTGATACAGTTTGCTGTGGAAAGAAAAAAGGAAATCCCATTTTCTTATGGAAATTAGTCGCTTTTAACAGAATCTAGCTGTCAATTTTATGAAAATTCCCGCAAGCTGAGAGCAGCACGTCCTTGGGTGGATTACCTCACAATTCGAGGAAGCAGGCTCTGAACCTGCATTGGACACATCTTGGGAAGCACTCATGGGAAACAGTCAAGTGAGCAATGCCAAGGACATAAGCAAGCCCCAGACACTTCTTATGTCTGTGGTGACCACTTCCCACATTCTGCCCTAAGAAAAAGAATTACTGTATGAAGATGGTGATCTATAAAAGGGAGAAATCCTGGTTATTTTAGAAACAAGATCCTATCCTCTCATGGCCCAGTGGCTTACGTGAAAATTCAAGAGCAACACATTGCCCTTCTGAAAGCTATTTTAGGTTTCTACAGGTCTTGGACATTTGGATACAAAGTCAAGTGCTTATAAGATGGCTCTAAGGAGAGAAAAGTATTGTGCCAACTGCAGTATTATGCTGGCACTGGGGCAGGGTACAAACTACTACCAGACATTAGTGAACAGAGACTAGACAGAACTACAGCAAGTGGTTCTCTTGAGCCGGTGTGAGCTGGATTGGGAACTACAGAGCCCAAGAGTCATGATTTAGGGAGGGTAGGTATTGGCACGGCAGGTCTTTGTTGAAAACAGACATCATCAAGTTCTACAGTTGTCTGCCCCTGGCTCCACAGCCTGAATTTTGGTCATTGTTTCTTCGGCTTCTTGAAGCAGGTCAGAAAATCTCAGTCCCACAGACCCCAGCTCCTTGGACTTAATGAAGATTGATGTCCCCGTTAGCCTTTGAGAAGGAATGCTTGGGCATTTGATTACCTGGTGGCTCGTGCCTAGTACTCTCTGTTCTCCCCATCTCCCCTGCCCCTCTGACACATTCCTGAAAGCACTCCAGGAGAACAATGTGACAGGCTTGGCCCATCAGCCTTTGCTGATTGTGCAACATCCTTCCTCAGAAAGCCCGGTCCCTACAAGCAGGCATTCTGAAACAGGAGTGGGAAATGGGGGACAGGTCAGTCCCAGGGATTGCAGCTCAGGAGATCACAATGCCATGAACAGAATGATTCTGAAAGGACATGGGCTCATGTGTGTCTCACCAAGTTTATGGATTAAAACAAACAAACAAACAAACAAACAAAACTGTGGAAAAGTTCATTGGAAAGAAGATGGGGTAAAAGGGAATATTTTCCAATTCTTTCATTTTAGTTTTTTGTTACCCCTTAGGAAGCAACTTCACAAACATGGTCTCCTGTGTTCCCCACAGTGGAGGGATGAGACACGATTACTATACAATAGCTTTGCTTAGTATAATAGCGCACCATATGATACAATGTTGTGGCATGCACTGTTATTAACTATCAGCATTTCCCCTTCACAGATGACAACATCAGGTTCACAGGGAATAAATGATTTTCTCAGGGTCACACAGGTGTTAGAGACTAGACTGCACCTGTCTAGTACCAGGCTAGGCCACTTTCCCTAGCGAGCTGTGTGTGAATTCAAGGACTAGAGAAGGGTTCTTTAGCTCTGATCAGTTCGGGTCACATTTGAGGTAGAAGCAAGACTCTCAGAATGTTTAAGCAACTCTGATGTTCCCTGACCCTAGAAGGCCAAGAGGTCCCTGGTGTTAGAGAGTCTTAGAGGTGCTACTAACAGAGGAGACACAAGCCAGAAGTGAGGTGTGCAATTATTCAGGTATGGAAGCATCCAAATTTCAGATGAAAAATTTTAAGTACGATGCACATACCCCCTGTCCTTGAGCACAGAAAGCCAGAATAGCGTATGAGCCTTTTCTTGTGGATCCAGAGCATCCTTGCAAATTTTAATCATTTAGACTTCTATTTCGTTCATGGCCCTCGGTTCCAGGTTGCTCTGTCTTTTAGCTTCTGATTCTATTGGGACTCGTCCTAGCCTCTCCATTACTCTAGCTCAGGATCCTAGTCAGTTCTGGAGTAAAGAACCAGTATGATGACACACTGACTGGACTGTTGATGATGCAGGAATAGGGAGGCATTAAACAAAAGCCTGGGAATCTCTCTGGAAGCCACCTTTCCTCCATCTTTGTTTTAAAGTAAGCAGAGGGACTATGGCTATGCTGCCTAGACTCCTTTATCAGCCTAGTCCCCTTTCACTCTGATGTCCTGAGTGCTGGTGATTCTCCTATAGATGTATCCAAGAGGCTAGCTCCTACCTGAGCACGTGGCTCACAGCTACTGACTGAGACCTGTGAGTGCCCAGCCCTCTTGTGTCCAGTTAAGGCACGGAGGTAGTACTGCTGTTTAAACTTCTTTCCATGGAGCCAGGCTGAGACTGCATGTCTGCTGAACCCATGTTGGGGGCGGGCTTTGTGTCTCCGTGCCCCGTCTTACTTCTTGAGCCTCTGCCAAGGTTTCCACAGTCCGTACTTGCAGAAGCCTCTCTCTCTCTCTGGGTCTCCAGGGACCCCGACCTAAGGTTCGGACCCCGACCTAAGCTTCGGCAACAGCTACGTCTCATAGTCTCGGCTGAATGCTAGAGAGATGACAGACACGGGAACCCAGATCTCTCTGCTTTCCTCTGCCCTTTTCCACTGCTGTGCCAGAGTTAAATAACCATGGAAGAACACAGAGGGGGAAAACATTTTGGAAAAAAAAAATTAGAAATGTATTTATTTGTCAAAGTGACTCAAAGCATTACATGTGTATTAGAACTAGAAGGCAGAAAATCCCAGGCCCGGTGTCCTCTCCCCTCCCCTCACCGCGAGCTGCGAGGAAGCCGAATCATGAATAGGATGGTAGCTCTACATCAGGATAAGGGTTTCTGTCTAAGCCAGAACTCATTCACTTAAGTAACAGCTCTTAAGCATCCACTTAAATCCTCCGGGTATAAGGAACCCCAAGAAAAGAGCTCACCACCGTAGAGGCTGCAGGAAACCCCTTAGCTTTTATTCTAGATACGATTCTGCTCAGGTTGAAGGAGAATGCCTAGAAAGGAGCTGAGGTTTGGGGTGACCTTGGAGAAGAAAAGAGGAAGAGGAAGAGGAAGGAAGGGTGGGTACGAGGAGGTCTCGTCTGCCAGGCATGAAATTCAGGTCTTTGTCTTGCAGGTAGGTAAGCCTGGAAAATGTGGCCAAGGTCATAATTATCAGGAATATGACTGTCAGCCACAGGGCAAAATAGAAAGAGGAAGGTTGATCTCTCATGGGGCTCTCAGTCTCTCAGCCTGATGGGCAGATGAGACGCGCACAAACTGTACAGCAGCTGGTGACAACACAGATGACCCGTATTGTTATGAGTTACTTATGGAATGTGTGGTCCAGTACATGTGTGGTCTTGAGGGAAAATGAAGGAACACTTTAAGTTCTTTCTCATCCACATTTGGTTTTTAAAAGAACCTAAAATTCCTCCTGATGAATGTTCTTGGCTGTGTGGGTCAAGATACACCCAAAGGGATCTCTGTCCTTGGGCTTTATATGGTGTCACCATGATGCGAGAGGCCACCATTGCAGACACATCTCTTAGAATTCCCACACTCTCATCCAGTCTGGGAGAGGAGGTCCTAAGATCAGGTGGGAGAGGAGAACAGGGAAGGGTAGAAGCAGAGGCCTGGGAAGAGAGGATGTGATTTTCCCATGGAATATCAAGGAGGTGGAAATGAAGGGGATGGGCAAAGGTGCTGAGATAAAGATGAAGAAACTAGAGGGAGTAATAAGTCCATATTGTCTTTAGTAGATAATATTTCTGTGACAAATTACTGTCCACATTTAATAAGCAACATTTAGTACCAAGTATTTGAACTATTTGATTATTATAAAGAGTAAGACTACCTCTTGTGTAGATTAATTTCTGAGCTGGAGATGTAACCTAACAGTGCATCCTAGCATAGGTAAAGCCTTGGGCTCATTCACCCCCTGTGCTATAGGGAGGATGGATGGATGGATGGAGGGAGGGAGGGAAGGATGGAGGGAGGGGGACAGAAGGAAAGAGGAAAGAGAAGGAGAGTGAGAAGGAAGAAAGGAAATAAGCATACTAATTTCTGTCTTTGGGGAAAATGTGTTTGGTATGGATTTATGCTCTACCCACATTGGGCACCATCTGTTGGTGTAGTTTTCCACTCTACCAGCCTTTGCTCCAGGAAGTGACCATGATACCAGCCCCGCCCTGTATTCCTTTGAATCCTCGGATAAAACACACAGACACACAGATGCTCACTTACAACTTGCCTACTGGCACAATTGCTGAGGGCTACTATCTCCCACCTGGAAAAGCATGCCCTTACCAATTTCTTATCTCCATCTCTCCAAACTTCAGTTGCTAAATTCCCCTGAACATCTGCCTGTAGGAGCGGCCTGTGTGGCCACTCCATTTTGAGATCTCACATGGCTGCCCAGTTCTCCTCTCTCCAAAGCAAGGTGAACTCCATTCCCTTCCTTGTGCCTCTCCCTCCCTCTCTGCCTCCAGGGACTCGAAAGTCCCACCTGTCCCTTCTGCCCAGCAATTGGCCCATGGCTTCTTTACTGACAGATCAAGAACCAAGTGAGAAACAGAACCTTAGCATCAATACTGCCATCTTCAAAAATGTTCATGTTTTCCTCTGTATCACAACAATAACAACCACCATTTGATCAATTAATTGATGACTGGGGCTTTACCTATATTTATTTTAACTCATTCAGTTTTTTTATACCCAAATTATGGTCGAAGTCTCATTACTAGCTGGACACTTTGGAAGACAGTGATGAGGAGGGAGTTTACAGAGTTTGCTCAGAGCCACACAGCTGTTGTGTGACAAACTGACTGATGTCAAGCTGGTTTGTTGGGTCCCATGTCAGCACCCTAACCTGTTGTGGGTGTGCCTTTTCCAGCCTCGGCTGGCCACTGCTTCTCACATTGTCTCCTATTCTTTTGTATCCATTTCAAAGATCATCCACTCACCTGAGCCCCTTCCGGGTGCAGAGTGTTTTTTTTCCCTCCAAGAAGGTTTCCGTTCCTGCTTCCTTACACTGGTAAGAGAGATCTACTTCCAGGTAGAGTACATATGGTAAATCAGTTTGCATCATGCCCTAAGGGGTTTAGTGACTTTAGTTTGCTCTCTCTCCCAAAAGGTTTTAAGTGCTTTCTTGGTAGGGATCAAGTCTTGAGACCCAACAGTCACCTCAATAGCACACAACTCGAAGCCAGATTGAATGCAAGGAAGGTCTCTAACTCTTCCTCCATCCCTGACACCAGTGAGATCCCTTCTGGGGGCTGCACTGGTGGGAAGAAGAGCTCAGTGCAGATCTGATAAGGTCTGAGGGATGGCAGGGGAAGATGTCCCGTTAGGAAGGATCAGTGATGTTTACCATTTTAGCCCACAGAAGCAGGCAGAGATAATACTCAGAGTCTGCAGGCAGAAGTTCAAAAGGATCATGGTTTTCACAGGTCAGGGTAAAGGTCTCAAAGCTTTCAAACTATGTGAAGGGTCAGGAAACGTGCGCACCAGGTGTTTTGTGTTCATGGCTGCCTGGGAAAGATAACTCTGTCCTCTGGGTAAGAACACTATGCTCCACACATCAGATTGTTTTTCCAACAGCTATGTTCTGCCTATAAAACTGAGCGTTGCTGGTTGCCAGCCTCTTCCTCGTATCCCGTGGGTCACAAACAGCTACAAAAGGTATCTTATATTTATACGAGGCCACCCCCAGAAAGACTCAAGGATGAACCTGTTTCCAATATAGAAAGAGTTCTTACATAATCCCCAAGAAGGTGGGGGAGAGCTGAGGGTGATGAGTGAGTTTAGAACGCTGTCAATCCCAACTAGCAAAACGGAAAGGTGAGGCCCTAGCAAACGGCACACTGACGGCCACAAGCGGACCGGATGTTCTTCCCCACTTCCTGTTCAGAGTTCTGCACCGGGAGCAACACTGCCTGGTCTGAAATCCTGGAGAATTTAAAAATCCAGGGGAGGTACAGAGGCGGCCAAGACAGGGAGAAACAGCTCAAGTATAGTTGCATGGCCTCTCGGGACTGCTGTTTTCCACTGATAAGGACTCAGTAACTGGAGAGTGAGTTTCTCCTGCCCTCCGTAGTAGAACTGAACCCGGGGAGCGTTTTAATCACCCTCATCGGGAATGACAGAAGGATCATAGTCAGTTCCAGAAGCCTGTATGGTTTGGAGAGGGGAGCCATCCAAGCAAACGGCATTCTGTAAATATTTATTGGATACAGATATGAGTACAAGCCAGCATTCAGTGAGAGCAGTGCCAAGCAGGGGAATGAAGATGGGCTGAAGGGATCAGGACAGTGGGATGAGCATGCTAGAAGGGGACGCCTTCTGACTTCAAGGGAGCTATTTCAGGCCCGGGGGCAAGGATTAGTGAGAAAAATGTTAAGAGATATCTTCTGCACTGCATTGAGCTCCGTATTAAAATCAGCTGGGGAGCTTTTTAAAACCACCCCACTCTTTAAAAAAGGGAGGAGGGGGGTGTGGGTGGGTAGGAGGACCAAATTGATTGGCTCCTGGAGCTTGTTCTGGTAGAAGACTTCCAACGTGATTTTACTGAGCAACCAAAGAAGACAACCAGAGAGAAGGGGTGGATTTGGAAAGACTCAGTCCTGCTCTGTGACCTTGGGCAAAGCCCATTGTGAATCAGCCGACTAACCCACCACATGTATCCTCTCCTGTAAAGAGAACGGCCTGAGAGTACACTACCTCTTGATAAGCTGTCCTTGACTGAAAAAGCTTTTGTCAGGACAGATGAGATGTGGGCTCCATCCTAGATCTGCTGCCGAGATTCTGCTTTAGTCTAATGTACCAACACAGGGAAACCAGACAGACACTAGGATTGTCACTTGCAGGACAGTAGGCTAGAAACCCATTGTGTCACTGACCTTCAAGGTGTCCATCTGTCAGTGTTTGTAGATGAGTCTCTGTAGGTTATAATGTCTCTTTAATAGACTGTAACCAGAACTACCTTAGTGATAACATAGAATGTAGAGTGCACCGCAGAACAAGGGCATCACAGAGCAACGCTGTTTCTGTTACACACATGTGTGGATTCTGACACAGGATGTAAAATGATTCTATGTTGTGGACTCAAATTTAAAGGTGTGATAATGCTGGCTTTGCACATACTCTAACACTGGCAAGAGACTGGGAAGATTACAAGATCAGTGTGCAAAATGATATGACGTATTCCATATGCATTTTTAAAACAAATGAAACTTTTGTCTGACAAGCATGGGATTATATACATTTTAAAGAAATCTTTCCTTCCACTCTGTCACTCATGGCTACTCCAGTCCACTGTCAACTCTCCTTCCTGGGGCCTCCGTTCAGAGCATTCAGAACATTCCGTGCAATTCTGCCTTATCTTTCTTAAAAGACAGGAGTAGAACAGTGTGGTGTCTAAAACTACTTGTGAGGTTTAAGACTGACTGTCAACTTGACAAGATCTGGAGTCACCTAGGAGAGAGATCTCTGAACGTGTCTGTGAGAGGTTTTAGACTGGATTAGTTAAGGTAAGAAGATCCTCTCTACATGTGGGTGGCAACAGTCTATGCACTGGAGTCCTGCACGAACAGAGGACAAAGAGAGCAGAGAAGCTGCGTTGATCATGTTCTGCTTTCTGACTGCACATGCAATGTGCCAGCCTCGTGATCCCACCTCCACACCCTGACAGACTGTGCCCACCCTAGCACCCTGAGCCAAAGCAAACTCCTCTTTCCTGAAGTTGCTTTTGTCAGGCAGTTTGTCACAGCCAACAAGAAAAGTAAGGGACACAGTGCCTTTCTGAGTTAGCTAAGTCCGTGTTTGAAGTTTCCCCCATTTATTAACTGAATGACTTAGCAGATGTAAAAAAATCTTCTTCAGATTTAAATTTCTTGCCTAGATGTTAACACCCAGGACATGCAATCATTTTAAGAATAAATGAAGACTGGGTTTGTAGCTCAGTAATACGGAACTTACTTAGTGTATGTGAGGTACAAGGTTCAGTTTCTAGTGTGCACACACATGCACGCATGCACACATGCACACACATCTTGTTCATAGAAAACACTCAGTGTTGGTAGAAATTATAACCCAACTCCAACCCTGCTCAGATCTTAAGGTACAGCTCATTATTCAGGGCAGACAAAATCACCAAATTATAAATACCTTATGCTTATCTGATTGGAAAAACACAAGGATTCCAGCCCAAATAGGCCCTGACTTTGAAAACCAGCTGTTCCTTGTGGCCATGTCCCATCACCGTGCAGGCCTTGTGGGGAGAGTCAGAGCATGTCTGAATGTGTTGTGTCTTCAAGTCATCATTTAGCCTGTCTCTAACACAGCCAGCTCTCTGTGCAAAGGAGACAGAGGACAGCTGATCCTGAGTAAGATTCGCCCGAAGGATCAAAAGGACCATACTTCAGCGCTATCAGAATGAGCAGGCAGGTGGAGGCTGAAGTTCATCTGTGCTGTAGTTGGGTGCTTGCTGGGAAAGGTTAGAGAGAGGTGGGGGGTGAGAGAGAGAGAGAGAGAGAGAGAGAGAGAGAGAGAGAGAGAGAGAGATTGGTGACCAGAACAGAGAAACTAAGGTTAAGCTTCAAGTATTAGACTAGGAAGAAAAGGCTGTCATCAAACAGTATACAAGCAAGCACTCCCGTCAATCTCTAAGGGCCTTAGAGATAGATTGGGAACCAAGACATTACCTTGCACATGGCTCATTTCAGGGACTACCCACTAATCAATTACTAGCTTCTGTGTAATAGTGTCCCAGATTTATTGTCAGTGAGTGTGTGAATTGGATCTTTGATTCTGGGAGGAGATAAGCAGTAACAGTGTAACAGTGGTAACCTAATCTAATTACCCCAAGTAGCAACAACGACATTAGCTGCTCTTGGTGGAAGCCTGCCAGTTAGCGAAGAGTGAAAAGAAATCCATTCATCAGGGCAGAGGTTCTCAGCATCCCAGTCCCCTGGGGGCATTCAGCTCTGGTGAGAGGATGCTGATGGAGAAGGAGATAATGACCCAGAAGAGACATAGGAGGGGTCTCTCTGTGGGGAAGATGGAGGAAACTTCATGAAATTGCACAGGAAGGGGGGGCGGTGGCTTGAAATGGTGAAAATGAGAAAACTTACAAATGATTGTATAAAACTAGAGCAAAAGTCCAAGTGGGATTATAAATGGCCGGAGTGCATGTGCATGTGTGTGTGTTCTTGAGAGACAACGTGGTTTGAAATTGTATAGTTTAAAAAGAAAGAAAGAAAGAAAGAAAGAAAGAAAGAAAGAAAGAAAGAAAGAAAGAAGCTACGTGTGAACCTGTAGCCCCACCTAAAATATGTTGCTAATATAAGTTTTTTTGTTTTTTGGTTTTTTTT
>NW_022196905.1:68738385-68753311 GCF_008632895.1 Mastomys coucha | reverse complement strand
TGTTCAGGAAAGAAAAGGCAAGGGCGCCTGGAAATAGCTGCATCTAATCAGCCCCCATCCCCAGCAATCAACTGAAGTCCAGGAAATTCCATATGTACCCAAAAGAATAGACATCCTGGAGCATTCTGCCACAGTTAAGATTAACGGAAACAGACCCCCGGCTGCTCTCTGAACAAAGAACCAAAGGCAAAGAGATCAGAGCCGCTCCCTCTACTCCTTGCTGGGAAGGTGATGGTCACGGGGGCAAGGGGACCCCGTGGGACTGGGACCCCTTGGCTGCCCTGGCTCTTTTGATGATCCTTTGTTCTAAGACCATCTTCAACAGCATCCCAGAGGAACCTACTTCTCCAAGAAAAATAGTGACAAAGTAGCTAGAAGCTTAAGCACTCTTTGGCTACATCACCGAGACCCTTAAACTTGTGTCTTCAAACCCGTGGCTTAGGGCGAGGCTTCTGTGGATGTGAAGAAAGCCTTTCCTCTGCAGCTACCGTCCATTCCATAAAAGACTGAAGGTTTTCCCCCTCAGGTGACCTCATCCTTTTCTATAGCACTGAACGACACTGAAAGCACATACTGGATGGTATGAGAGGAGTCAGTTTCACTCATTAAAATGAAGAACTTGTTTTTGCCCCCCCCCCCCAAAAAGACCCCACAGATAGTGGAAATATTAGCCCCATGTGAATGACAAATGATTAGAATTGAGAATAAAAGAGAATGCACCAAATCCACAGGAAAAGGTGCCAAAACAGGACAAAGCAATTCTCATGGGAAATACATGCGACTATCAACATATTAAAAGACTATCCATCCATTTCATTAGTTACCGGGTAAATGCAAGTTTAAATTAAGACACGGTTTCACATCCACTTCGTGGACAAAAATATAATGAAGACAGGCAGTAAATGTGGAGAGGAGCAGAGCAGGAGGCTCTAACGGGCTGCAGCCGAGACTGGAGACTCAGGAGTATCTTTAGGAAACAACCTATCATTGAGCTCAGGGAAAGTAACATTTCTATGAAACTGCTCTAGAGAGACTGTGGCAGTGTCCACCCAGAAACATACATAAGCAGCACTGGTCCTAACAGACACACAGGCAACTCTAGGGAAGATTGCTAGGGCACAGCTCCTGGGTAGCCAGCTGTCTTTAAAAGCAAGGTTATGATACCACCCAAATTCATGACGAGAGCCCAGGACTGAGAATAAGGAAGGATTCCCAGACTCACTGGAAATGTGCCAAACTATGACAGGGAAGAAAAAGCAGAAGGGTGGGAGTTAGGCAAGAGGACACAAACAACCTTAATAGTATGGCTATTGAGACCATTTAGTTAATTGGCAATATTAAATAATAATAGTCATTTTAGATACGTATGAAATACAATTTCAGGACATATACCCACTGTGTCATGATCAAATCATGGAAATTATATTTAGTACCTCAAACATTCATCACCTCTTTGTAGGAAGAGCATTTGAATTTATTTTTGCTGGTAATTTGAAATATATAATATGTAGGCTAGTGGTTCAATGGCTTGCTACCAAGGCTAATGACCTGAATTCAATCTACTACAGCCATTACTGGAGGGAATAGAGGTTGGCAGGGTAGACCTGTTTGGGGGTTGTAGATCGAGGAGAGAGAGAAGGAGGGCACAGCAGAGAGAAGGAAGCCACCATGAGAAAAGATGGACCATGAGCCCATGGCCAGGAGAAACAGCAAGTATTTGGGGCACACTGCTGGGGAGGTAACCAGTCCAGCAGTTAGAGAAGTGGATTAGGGGTTACCTCCCAGTAACTGTCCAAAGCCAAATAAAATAACCATAGGCTGAGTCTCATTCATTTGTATGCTAGACAGAGATAAGTTTAAATTGGCTCAACCAATTGTGTGCTGAGGGATATGTGCACATGTGTGCATGCACGTACATACACATATGCACATAAATAATAAGATAGAATAAAAATCAAGAACGAAACATGCAATGCATGATTACTAACTGTAGTCACCCTACTGTGCAATCGACTATCAAGACTTATTCCTTCTAAGTGTAAGTTTCTATTCATCGATCAACACTCCCCTCCCCACTCCCTCTCCTCAAGCTCCCGGTACCCAACACTCTACCCCTCACTTCTTGGGACTGACATGGTTTCATTCTGTACATCAGAATGAATTCTGTACATCAATGATGGCATACAGTAGCTTTCTCTTGGTGCTTGGTCATCTCAAATACTAGTATCCCCGTCCTCTGTGGAAGGAACCTACCACAGGTTTACCCCAGTCGCCTGTTGATGGACACTTCAGTTAGTTCCGTGCCTTAGCTACTGTGGAGAACATGGCAGTGCAGATGTCTCTTTAATGGGCTAATATTTAATATATATATATATATATATGTGCATGTGTGTACGTACCTATGTACATATGTAATATATGTATATAATTTTAGGTGCATAGCCATTACAAAGATTGTGGGAATCATATGGTAATTCTGCTTTTAGCTTTCTGAGGAACTTTGTACACTGTTTTCCAAAATGACAGTACTACTTTACAACTACTAATAGCATGTAAAAGTTGCCTTTCCCATACAACTTCACCAATAACATTTGTTGTTATGGACAAAAGAGCCAGGCTAGCTGGCATGCGATGCCACTTCACTGTGGTTTTGATTCGGATTTCTCTGGCATTGATTGTTTATTCGTGGACATGTTGGATGTCTGCTTTTGAGAAATGGGGAACCTCTGGTTCTGAGGGAGACCCTGTCTTGAGGCAATATGGCAGATGGGGATAAAGGAAGGCATCTGACATCCTGCTGGACCCTGTATTTATGCACACAGGCACACAGGCACACATACCTGCGTGCTCACATGCATGTACCACATACATATATAACACACACCAGGATGCAGCATGTACCACATATGTATACATCACACACCAGCACACACACAGCACTTATACTGAAGGATGTTGATGCCAACTTGGATTTAATAAGTACTTGCATGATATTGTTTCTTTTTCCTCTTCATCTACTTGTATTGTTTTTCTCTGAGTCTCTAACTAAAATTGAAATGGTTTTGTGTCTTTATTCAGTCTGATAATCTCTGACTTTTAGCAAGCATGTTAACGTCCATTATCTATTTTAATTACTGATATATTTGAGTGTATGTTGCTGCTAGCTTTGGAATAGGGAAGAGAAAGGTGATTGTTGACCTCCATGGATGGAGAGACAGAGATAGGAGCACTGACAGCAAGTGAAGACAGAGAAAGCTTTCTTCTGGAAACTCACTCTCTTTGGCTGTTTCTTCTTTGTTTCCTCTGGTAGGTGTATGTGTTGGGAGAAGGGCTCAGAATGACCGTCTTTAAATGGATGATTTCCCAATTACCGGCAGCAAAAGTTGGTACAGTCTAGGGTCAGCTCACGTCCTGGAAAGTACTGCTCAGACAGGATTTGGTTATCTAGCCTGGGATATTCTCCAGAACTGGAGCCTCACAAGGGATAACACTGATATGATGCAGTTATTTATAATTGCACTCTCCTCTCAGGTCCTTATATGAGGAGCTCAAATCCAATTTCATCAGACCTGATCTCACTACAGGCCAACAAAAGATCCATGCTGAGCCTTGCAAAATTAAGCCGTAGGCTTTTCTTCCAGCAAAGGTTCAAATCTTTGCCCAGATGTCAGAGTTAATCCATTCACCCCAGGCCCTCTTAACCCACAGAGAAGTCGATTTGTCTCGCTGCCTTTTTAGTGGAGTGGAGTTTCCCTCCACTCAGCAACTTCCCTCACTCTGGCGATTATACCTAATTGGGTTTCTCTTTGTCTGAACCAAGATGATAGACAGACCATTTGGCAAATGAAGTGACTGTATTTATTCTATTCGTACAGATGAGAATGTAGACCATAGAGACCTCCAGGGACCAAGGATCTACTGGGAATCCTTATCCCATTCTGGTTGTTTGTTCTGAAAACAAAACTGTCATCAATGACCCTGGCAAGCAGAACCCGGAGCTTTAAGGATGTTGTAGCCGTTACATGATATTACAGCCAAGATGCCTGTGCCCAGTGGTGTTAATTGGGGTCAGCTTCCAACACAGTTTCTAGGTCTGTGGTTGTTTTCACTACAATCTGAGTCTGTCAAAGGCTGCACGCTTATCAGGAGTCCAATCAGATCCCTCGACTTTTAGGTAAGTCAGAGTAATTCACTCATCATTGTGACTGGGCATGAAATTTGAGGTTAGATCTTTCTTACTGTTTTACTTTCATAGTGTTCTCTATATTCTATACATATCTGGTACACATATATTCCATGTGTGTCTATCTGTCTGTGTATCTTGAAAGTACAACTGGCTAAGACAGGAAGACGGTCTGAAATCCCCACTACCTCCTTTTAACCGTGTGGCCTTCAGCAAGTTACTCAAACTCCATTTCTTCCTCGGTGAAGCTGTGACAGTAACACTCATCTCAATGGTTTGTAGAGAGAACTAGATGAAACAAGGCTTGTGATGATACGGGACTCATAGTCAGTGCTCTGTGGATGCCGTTGGCTCTGATCTCTGACCACCTTGTTGATAAAACTCCTTTTCAGCTCCAAGAATGGATTGCTGAGTTTCTATTGAAAATGTGGTCATGGTGTTTTATCATAGCCACAGAAGCACTAGCTATGACACTGGGTTTCTGCAGCTTGCATCACCTCATTGCTTCTCACTACACGATCCAGAGGTCACTTTGTCCTGTGTGCCAGAAGAGAGGTCCTAAAGAGCTATGCTAGATACAATGGACCACAGAGGCATGCTGAAACGAGTCTGTCAGTGGAGACCAGTTGTATGAATGTGACACATGCACTATGAGCTTTAGCAGCAGTGGTCCATGAGACAGCACTACCATCCCCACAGGCTAATGGACAAGACAAGCACCCAGGTGATTGGTCCTGCAGAGCATGAAGACCATAGGGATGTGAATGTAGGGATCTGGCTCTGGAGACACAGCTAAAGCCTAGGAAGTCAGAGAGAGGGACACCTGAAATGACAAGTAAGTGTGAGAGCCAAGAAGTGCCTGCTGCGTGCGGGCCAACCTGCCTCTGGTGCTTAAGAAATGAGTGTGTAAGGACCTTGGAAAGTACGTGTGGCCATTGAGGTTGATGTGAAGATATGCTTTGCACAGTGTTGGGAAGTGAGAAAAGGCTGAGGACATTTGAGGACCTGTGTGACAACCGCTCTTGGCCCTTCATTGGAGTCATCTACTGGGCTATTACTTTCCGAGGATCCCCTGCTGGCCTGCACAGGAACTTGGAGGGATGCTCTGCTCTGATTTTAGGGTAGCACACTCGTTGTGTGTCTCAAGGCAAGTTCTCCTCATTCTCCTTACTTTCAGTCAGGGAGATGTGTCTAGGCTGTTGGCCAGCAGGTAAGATACAGGGATTTCCCTTGGTGATGTTTGCTACTAGTCCACTTACTGAATCCCACCTCCGCTCTGCTGAAAAGAGAATGCGCACTCTGCTTTCTGATCGCCAGTGTCTTTGGTGCTAAGGTGCTGTGGCTTTGACTTCCCAGGAAAGGGCTTTAATTTCTGTGATATAAATCCTTGGATGAAACCATACTGGCAATATTATTTTATTGAAACATTATCTTCTATTACTTTCAAAGGCAATACAAAACTTGGAGTGATGGTACATGGCCTTAATCCTAGGACTCAGGAGGTAGTAGCAGGTGGATTTCTGTGAGTTTGAGGCCAGCCTATCTATATAGCGAGTACCAGACAGTTAAGACTACTTACAGAGATCTTACCTGTTAAAAATAAAATAAAGTAAAATGAAAAGACAATGCAATATAATGTTTAAGACCTTGGACTCTGAAGCCAGACGGTCTAGTTTAAACACTAGGCCTGTTCTTACTAGCTGTGGTGTAAATTTAGCTAATCCTGAGCTCAGCTGAACCCAGTGTGTTCCTGGCATTTCTCAGCCCTGCTCTTTGTGGGTAGGGCCATGGAGCTACATCTGGCCAATGGGACTGAAAGTGGAAGTGTCTTGTGCTCCTGAAGACAGAGGTGTTAAGAGCTCATGTTGTTCCCCTTATGGTTCCCTGGTGACATTGGAAGATGGGGAGAGCTTAAATCCTTGAGCTATCATGAGGCAATCTCTACATACCCAAGTCACACTCTGCAGAGGAAAGAAATACACTTGTGTTATGATGAATCATTACTGAGATTTTTCA
The DNA here is from genome assembly GCF_008632895.1 of Mastomys coucha. Taxonomy (NCBI): domain Eukaryota; kingdom Metazoa; phylum Chordata; class Mammalia; order Rodentia; family Muridae; genus Mastomys; species Mastomys coucha. The sequence goes on along the minus strand of NW_022196905.1, from coordinate 68,747,112 downwards.
GAGGTATGTCATGTGTCTGTGTATATAGTGCATATATGTGCTCATGAAAGTGGGTGCACATATGCATTTGGGTGCATGTGTGTACATGCAAATGGAGGCCAGAAGTTCTTCAATTTCTCTCCACCTTGTTGGTGGTTTTGGATTTTTGTTTGTTCTGACAGAGCCTCTCAGTGAACCTGGAGCTTATCACTTTGACTAGGCTGTCTGGCCAATGAGCTTCAAGGATCTGCTTGTCTCCAAAGTTCCCCAACCCCCAACTATGGCATTACAGAGATGAACTTCCATATCCTGGTGGGGATACAAACTCTGGTCCTTAAGCTTGCCCTCCAGCACTTTACAGACTGAGCCATCTGGTCAACCCTGGCGCTTTTAACTTCTTTTTTTACAGCATTGTGCATGTTGCTCAGATATAGGGTCGCTCTGAAAACTAATGAGGACATTAAAAGTATATTAAATTTACCATTATTAAAAAACAAACAAAAATTTCCCATTATTATTACTATCAAGGGTTAAGTAGCTCATATTTGAAATGGAGGTCAGGATCATTTTGTCTTTCAGCTTTTGGAATACTTGCTCATATGTATAATGAGATATCCTGGGACTGTGACCCAATCTAAACACAAAACTAATTTATACTTCCTATAGTGCTTACAAATATAGCCAGAAGTTAAATTTATGGAATATTTTTAATTATTTTGGGAAGTGGGACCTTGGGAGATGGATCAGTGGATAAGGTGCTTGCCACACAAGGTTGAGGTTCCCAGTTTAGAGCTGGAACTCATGTGATAGGTGGGTGAGGTGGCTCACATCTGAAACCTGAGGACTGCAGATTCCCCTGTGGTCCCTGTCCAGCCAATCTGGTGGGACTGCTGAGTTCTAGGTTCAGTGAAGACCCTTTCTCAAGTAATGGAGTGATGGCATAAAAATATACACCCAGTGTCAACTTCTGGCTTCTACGTAAGTGCATACATGTGTTGCACGCGCACCTGTACACACCCAGACACGTGTATTCAACACACTCACTTGCACTCGCACAATACACACATTCATACACTCATGTACACACTGTCACATACATTTACACACATGCACATACTCACATTTACATACACTCATGTACACACTGTCACACACACACTTGCTTGAGCAGGGGTTATTGATACCCAAATACATCTAGAAACTTGGGGCAGAGTTTGCTAAGAAGCATTTCCATTCACCTCAAAAGAATAAACTCTGCTTAAGTGGACTCCGTGTCTCTGAGGGAAAGAGACAAAGCAGGCTGTGTTGGTGCCTTCCTCCACAGTCCTGGAGCTGACCAGCATCATGAGAGAAGCCTGCCTGGAGCCTACCATCAGTTCCTCAGTGCAGAGCCTTTGCTCTACAGTCCGTGGAGACTGTTGCAGATTCTCCAGCATCTGTTTTATCATTCAGTGTTATCACTTTCCTCTCCTTCTTGGTCTTTATTACTTCTTTCCTTTGTTTTATTAGCATACATTAATTGTAAAATAAAAGAGAGAGGCTTACATGTTTCATTATGACATTTTTGTGGGACCTGGGGTGGAGGAAAATCCCCTCTTGGCTGACTTGTGTCTGAGATATCTTTACAGCATTTCTTTATTATATCTGAGTAGCATTTGGATGCATAGGTCTGAGCCTGCAGAAGAGAAATGGAGGAGGGCAGGGGAAAGCGTTGGCTTTGAAGGTGAAATGGGTAGGCTGCAGTTGTCCCTGGGGTATGTGAGGAGTGGCTGGGACCTGAGGTGTGGCAGCACTGTCCCCAGTACAGTGTGCCACCCTATCTGTTCTCTGTGCTTCTAAAGGGGAGGGAATGGGGCTTCTGCTAGTCAATGGATAGGGGTTTCTGGAACTGCAAGGGTTCTCACGTCAATGGGTTTCACTAACACCCACATGCAGAACAATTACAACTCCTCTTCCAGGCTGTGGTAACACAAAAGCCCCACCCACACTAAAAGTTTGAGAACCCTTGGCCCCTTCCCTTCTTCACTCTGGCTTCCAATGGATACAGCATGCTGTAGACTTGGGTGGGGCACTATTATTAAATTACTAATTTTGGATTTAAATGCTGGGCATGGACTTACTGTCTGGGTCCATAGGTTTAATGACTTTGCTTTTCTGCACTTGTTTCTTTTTCTGCTAACCTCGCTTGCTATTGAGAAGACTTAAAAGAGTCATCTTCCAGCATTCCGGGCTGCTCATTTTTTCTTCTTTCTTTTTAGTTGATTAACACTTTTAGAGTTGTTGTTTTTTTCTTTGATGTGAGAGTTTTGCCCAGAGACATTTGTTTTCTTTTTCACAAAAGAACACCTCCCTGCTGCCTCTTGCAAGAGCTGTAGTACTTTTTATTGAGGTCCAAGAAACTAACCTTCATTTTAATGGGTGTTGATTTGAACTTCCTGTCAGGTGCACATCTGATAAGTCTTCTAATTAAGTAAGTCCATCTTTTGCTCTAACAAAGTTCTTGAAAACTGTTATCTAACAACAAAAGACAGTGCCTCTGCCTTTGTGGTGGCCCCTGCAGCCTGCATTTACTGCCTCAGGAAGTCCTAGCTTGTCTGACACAACTTTCTTTTTCTGAATATCACAATGGAGATCAGTTTCTGCCTTCTTCTGCCCCTGCTGCTCCATCTACCCTACTTATCTTTTAGGGGTGATGTTCTCAAATCTCTGTTTCACTGGGATGACTCAACTCATAGATCAGGAGCAGTAGGCTTGGTCCATCACATGGACCCCTCTTATCCTTTGTAAGTGGTATGCCACTGTATTAAAATATAGAAATGGCTGATGCAAGCTAGGGCTCTGCCCAGCCTTCTGGTCATAACTCAGTTATAGCCAGTGTAGAAAAAGTCATATTCTAAAATACCCATGGTGAATTTCAGTGGGTCCTATTATTTTCTACCCAGTATCTCTTAGGACAGATCGTGTGTGTGTGTGTGTGTGTGTGTGTGTGTGTGTGTGTGGTGTGTGTCTGCCTGACTATGGGACCAGCATGATTTACTATTCTATATTTCCTGATCTTGGGCTCCAAGGACACACTAAACATGAAGGTTTTATGTTAAAGTATTACTAAGACCACACTTATTAAGTGTTCAGACTCTCTTGGCTTGATTTCCTGACTCATCAGGATAAGTTATTGGCATAACCTTTGCCATTCATGTGTTTTCCAGCTTTACCCATTGTGAAAAAGACTCTGAGAACACCAGCTGAAATGAGTAAGAATTTATTTTGCCTGTGGTTTTAGAGGTTTCAATCCATGGTTAGCTAGCACTATTGTCTCTGGGCTTGGGATAAAATGCAGCATCTTGGAGAGACTACACGGTGATACAGTGATGCAAAGTTTCTCACTTCATGGCAATCAGAAAGGACACAGGAAGAGGGATGAGAGAGGAAAAGAGAAGGAAGAAAAGAAGGAAATAAAAGAAGAGAGGAAGTGGAAGGGAGGAGAGAAAGAGAAGAGAGGAGAGAAACCCTCAGTGGGAAACAGAGTCTTTCAAACTACACTTAATGAGCTCCACTGTTCTGTGATCTTCCAAGCATCTCCAGGCCAAATTCTTTTGTTGGCACATGTATGACTCCTTCCCTTTTGATTGTTAAACCAGAGCCAGACATTGCTATCCAGGGAGATAAAGAAGAGGGACAAAGGTACAGGATGTACCCTTTAAGGTAGGCTCCATCACTAAAGTTTCTACCACCAGTTCTCCATCAAATAATGATTGTGTTGATTTAATGGGTGGACTGGAGCAGGGGATAAGGGGAATGGGAACAGGAGGATCAGATGGGAAGGCAGAGGGGAGATAGGATGGAAGGAGAGGATAAGGGGAGAGATATTTAGAATTGAAGACCATTTGAAGGCTGGTTTGGAAACCCAATGGAGTGGAAACTTCCTATAGTATATGAAGTCTCCAAATAATGAGGTAGATGGCACCCCTATTAGCCATCTCTTGTTTGGCTTTCATCCAGTTGAATTGTTTACCAAAAGAGTCTCATAGAAATACCTAAACAATCCAGGCTTTTGCCAAGACAGTAGGCTGATTCCCACAAACAGCTAGCCTATACAACTCATTAAATATGCAGAGGTTGAGTAAGTGCCTGTATAGGACCTTCACTTCCATGTTCTAGTGTTTATGGCATGGAAAGGTACTTGCAGACTAACAAAAGAGAACACTTAAGACCAACCCATACACAAACCCTTTAATCTATAATCTGCACTGCCTGCTATGTTAAGGCAATGATGGCACAAACGTTGTGGGAGTAACCAACCAGTGTCTTACTTGACTTACGGCCCACTCATGAGATAAAACCCATACCTGACACTGTTTGGGTATGTCCTGGTGGGCTCCTAGTATTTTCTCCCAGCTAGCAAGATCATCTCGCTTACATGCAACGCTCCACACACCCACAGTCAGTCATCTAGTACCTAGTTAACTGGTAGAAACATGACTCTTAAGGCTTAATTATCCAATCAGGTTTATATATCAATAAGGTCACAATTTACAAGATGCCAATACAATAATTTCAGAGGCAAATGATAAAGACAATGTTTTAAACCAATTATCCTAACCTTGTAAAAACCTTAGCTACCTGTGGCTGTTTAAATCCATTTGGGGTCTGGATCGTCCTCTTCCCCGACTCCATGATGATTTTAGAGCCCACCAGGACATAGTGATGTGGCTGGCTGGTACCAGCGGGTCTAGAGAGTTTGCAGGGTGGATTTCTTTTTAATGTTTCCCTCAACAAAATACTACTGGTCTTTTTTTTAAAGTAAGAATAAAATGGCTCCTAATGACATTTTGCTTATATATTAATATTATATATTAATCAGCCACCATCAAAGAAGCTTCCTCCTGATGCAGGAGGAACAAATGCAGAGACCCACAGTAAGACATTATACAGAGAGAGAGTGGGGTGGGGGTGGAGCTTCAAAACACAGCTCTAAATGAGGTATCTCCATCAAATCCTTTCCCTAAGGGATTAGGGAATCCCATGGAAGACAAGACAGAAGGAGTTGGGGAGACAGAGGGGATGGAGGACCCCAGGAAAACAAGACCCTCCAAAACACCTGAGCAAAGTTCATATGAATTCACAGAGACTGGAGCAGCCATCATAGAGTGTGCATGGGTCTACACCAGGTGCTCTGAATATATACTATAGCTTCCAGTTTAGTCTTTTTTTGTTTTTTTGTTTTTTGTTTTTTCAAGATAGGGCTTCTCTGTGTAGCACTGGCTGTCCTGGAAATCACTCTGTAGACCAGGCAGGCTTCAAATTCAGAAATCCACCTGCCTCCCAAATGCTGAGATTAAAGGCATGTGCCACCACTGCCCAGCAGTTAAGTCTTTTTATGGAACTCCTGAATGTATGAATGAGTAGGTCTCTTATTCTTGTACTTTCTCTTGGATTCTTCTATTCTTCTGTTTGTCGTGTCTAACTTCAGTAGTGTCTATTTTATCTTATTATCTTGTTATGCTTTGTTGTTATCGCCTAAAAGTCTGTTCTTTTCTCTGTTTTAACATAACATTCTTATTGATTATTTGGGAATTTCACATCTTGCACTTTAATCACACTCACTTTCCAGGCCTCCCATGTCTGCCCCTGACCCTTGTAACCTCCCCCAACTAGAAAGAAGAAGGAGGAGGAAGAGGAGGAGGAGGAGGCAAAGGAAAAGAAAAAGGAGGAGAAAAGGGAATGAAGGAAGGAACAAAAGGAAGGAGAAGGAGGAAAAAGGCCTAATTTGTGTTGCCCATGTACTCACTGGAACATGGGCAAACTCCCTGTGGCCAGACCTTTAAAGAAAACTGAATCTTTCCCCTTCTGCATCTCCATCAGAAGCCATCAATTGTAGAAAGCTACACTTCAGCATCCTTATCATATTTTTTAAGAGTTCTCTTTGATGGCTTTTTGCTTTTCGCTGTTACTTTTGGGGGTTGGGTAAGGGTTGTCACAGAAGCCTTCTATGTCCCTCTTTCTCAGCTTCTATGTCCTTCAGTCATTGATGCCACTGCAAAAGTAGCTGCCTGTTCTTTCCTAATAAGAGACAGAAAGGGAGTGGATCTGGATGGGAGGGGAGGTGTGGAGGAACTGCAAGGAACAGAGGGAGGGGAAACTGTATACAATTACATTACATGATAAAAGAATATATGTTTAATAGAAGGAGGGCAAATTCAAACCAAACGAAAACCAAAAGTCACAGTGCTATAAGTGGATTAATCCACTCATGGGGTCAGAGGCATCCTGATCCGATCACCTTGCAAAGACTCCATTTTAGAACACTCCTACTTTGGGGACCAAGCCATCCTTATATGAGCTTGTGGGAAATATTTAATAGCCAAACTCTAATATTGCATTTCTTTGTCTCAAGACTTTAATATCTAGGATCTTCTATCCTACAGTGACCCAATAACCACTATAAACTTACTTATTTCATCTTTGCTCTCTTGGGGAAAATAAGCTCAGGTACTTGCATCTGTCTTGTAACTTATACTGTTCTGAAATACTCCAAAATTATCAACTGCTAGAAGACTATTTTACAGCTCTGTCAACAGCATCTTAATTTAATTTGTTTGTTTTTTTTATAAAACAAAACAAAACAAGACATAATCACCACTTCTTTTTATCTCTAGTGTTGACCTTCTGTTTTCTGAGGTTACTTTAAGGATCGTCTTTCAGACGTAAAACAAGCCCAGTGTATAGACCACTTCAGTGCCTGTTTACCCAGAGCATAGGATGAGCACACTATTAGGTGTGAGAAAACAATTCATTTCATGGGTATTAAGCTGTAGTTCCACGCTTCATTTTCAGGGACCAAGGGTCTCAGGCCAGTGTAGATTTAGAAGCTGTCAATGCCCTGGGAGGAGACTGAGTGAATATTGCCTAATTTGTTTTCTGAACAAATATTCAGAAGCATCCATCTTCCACTTTTCATCTTTTCACCTACACACCTGATTAAATACTTAGGGAAGTAAGTTCAAAATCAAATTATCAACACAATGAGGAGCAGATGTGAGCACATCTCCCAAGAACAGCAAAGTGGAGCGGGGAGCGGCACCTAGGAGGGACTATGAAAGGATGAGAACTGTCAGATCTCAGAAGGAGGCCGGGGAGACTATTCTAGAACCTTCCCAGGCTCTAGACTAGGACAGGAAGGTTCAGGCTGGACCAAGAACTCAGCAATAGCCCTGGTGGATGATCTAATGATTCAGTGAATATTCATAGCCTTGTCATTGATGATTGAGGGACAGGATTTCAGTAAGTGGGCAGTAAGTAAGGGGCTGTGCCTAAGGTGCTACATTCTGTATGACAACAAGAAATTAGCTCAGATGAACTCAAAACCATAAAAAGAGACTTCCCAGGAGACTTAGAAAAATAGACACTTATGATACAAAACATAGAACATAAAATTAATCATGTACAGTGGGGCTGGGCACATCCACAAACCCAGTAACTTTCTGGTTAAGTTGTTCTTGCTGTGAATGTGTGCAGAGGCTTGCCTGTTCACTATTACTTCAACAACATACTACAACAATGTTACTACCCAAGCAACACAGCACAGTGATTTCCATGGCATTTACAGCATTGGGTATTACATCCAGGACATGATTTAAAGCATGGGGGACTGGGTATATGAATCCTACCCATTTTATATGAGGAGCCAAGTACCCAAGGATGTTGGTAATGTGTCCAGAGGTAGGGGCTACAACCAATGGATACTGGAGAATGACTAACTATGTATAAAATTAGGGTCTCATTTTCATCTTTCTGTGCCTTGGTTGACATTGAATACTGGTTGAGTTGAATACAACAAAGGGTAGCTATATTCAGTTCAGTGTAACATTTGTGTGTGTGACACATTTGTTGCAAATTTAAAATAAAGTCAATGAAACTGTTAGTACCAAAAATTGCCTTTCGTAGATTTGATTTACCTGCTCTTCCAATTGAGAAACTATCAAAAATGATAAACTCATTACTTCATAAAATTAAATAAAGGACATTCAGCTTCAGGCCTCACCCTACGAAAGTCAAGTGGACACAGAACAAGGGGTTGCTGAGAGCCCCAAGGTGGATTCCCTATCCCAATCACTTCCCACCTTTGTATATTTAATCCTCATAAAACCCTGCAAGTTGTGAACTCTTGTCCCCATTTTACAGAGGAAGACATTGAGACACAGGGAGAGTGGCTCCGTTACTTACATAACATCATGCAAACAGCTGTGGCAAAAGCCAGATTTGAACAGCACAGGGTGTGTGCTATAGTACGGTGAAGTACGCAGGAATGCTACTAAAAACAAGGTACTCTCAAATCCCAAGACAGGGAACCCTTCATTCCACCTGGAGCACTCAGGGAAGAGTTTAAACAGGAGGTGCTGTGGGAGCTGAAAGAAGGAGCTGAACTTTCAGGAGGTGAAGGAGAATGGCCCAATGGATCAAGAAGTGTCCTATCAGCGTCGTTAGACACAGATGGTCGTGTCTCTTCCCTCAAAGCCCTTTCTTCTCCAGGCTTCTGGAGAATCCTTACCTGATTGCTCTTACCTCACTAGCCATACTCTCCAGGTGATTTACTTATTGATTGATTGATAGAACAGGATCTCATGACATACCTTGAACAACACAAGTCAGATGAGCCCTGAGTCCTGATCTTAGCCACATGGAAGTCATGGTGATGCTGAAGGGAGTACAGCGTAGCCAGATGACTACAAGAAGCTCCCTCCCTCCCTC
>NW_022196905.1:68735711-68738354 GCF_008632895.1 Mastomys coucha | reverse complement strand
TCTCTCTCTCTCTCTCTCTCTCTCTCTCTCTCTCCAATGCCATGCACTCGGTTTGTCATCTTTCTGCATGGGCATCTGGTGAGGGTCTCACCAATGCTTCCCGGAGCGGTGTCTGTACAGTTTCACTTGTATTCATACATGGCTCCCGTGTTTCTCTGCAGGAAGCTCATTAAATGGAGCTTCCTCTGGGCACAGCTATGATGGTAGATGAACTGGGGTGGCAGGGAAGAAGATCTTCAGATCAAAGAGGACACCATGGGCCCTTCATGCCTCCTTCTAACCCCTAGAAACCTGCCTCTCAGTGTTCTGAACATGCTGAGGTTGCCTCACCTAACCAAGAGGAAGCAGGTGAGCTAGCTTGCATAACCGTAATGCTACCTACATCCCCTTACTACAGAGATCTCTCCAAGTACCACAAAGCCCATGTCACGCCCAGAAGCTTCACATTTGTTCTTACATCTGATAGCACACTTGCTTGGGGTGTGGAACTGGGCTTGTTGAGTCTGGAAGGGGCAGAAGTCTTCAACTCCCCCTAGAGACCAAAAGTGTGGGTGCAAAGAGGCTATGTCTGTGCCCTCCAGAGGTCAAAATGGGGGCTCCATCCCATCCACAAATGTATAGCCCTTGATGGAGGGAGATTCCAGGCAGGCCAGGTTTCACTGAGAATTCCCCTTTCCGACTTGGCCCCCAACAGCTGACTCCATACGGCACAGGAGTGACCTCAGGGACTGTTTCCCATTATCAGCATCCTCTGCGAAATCCCATGATAGATGATGGGCTGTTTCCTCGGTTCTGTTCACGAGGGCACTGAAAAAGGACATCATAGTCTGCAGGCACGCTGGGTCAGAACTCCCCCCACCCCTGGTCTCCACCTTGCCACAGGGAAGGTCCTCCCCAGTGTGCTACTGATCACAGCTGTGGCAGAGCTCCAGGGAAAGCTGGGAAGAGAGGAAGGATGGGCCATGGAATTAAAGGAGATGGAAAAGTTAAAAGAGGGAGAACTTTTATTTTTGCAATGTGCCCCTCTGCTAACCATTATTGCAAGCTTCCTGAATGGAAACGAGTCAGGAAACCACAGTGGGACTAATAAAAGTGGACTGGGCAGCAGCTGGGGAAAGCGCCCGGTATTATTAATATGCCCCTATTGTGCAGAGCTGTTCTGGGGCCCTTGTCATATCGACCTTGACTTGTCCCCATCTCCCAGTGTCCACACTGTTCTGTCTTGGACCAGGTTTCTGCGATTTGGCCTGGATCTTCTGAAGTGGACGGAGATAAAGTGAAAAGCTAAGAGAGCCTTCTTAGAGTTCAGTTTCTTCAGATAAGGTGTGTTTTCTTATGCGCTTGGCTCTTCTGGCTGCAATGTGCTCTTCTGACTGCTCCGTTGTCAGCCTTGGCTAACGTGGGCAGCCACATTCCCTTTTGAGTCTGAGCCAGAGAGAAACTACCAAGGTGTGAGTGTTCTAAATAAAAAACTCGCATGGCAGTATTATCTCTCCTGTGGGAAACTTTTCTTCCTATTGGGGATTTTGATCTTTGTTCTTGATAATTCTTTTGCTATTAATTTTAGCTTCTTTTTCTGTTCATTTATTCATCAAATGGATTTGTAAGGTGCCGGGTTTTATTGAGCACTTAGTGTGTGCCAAGTAAAACATTATGTTCTGGAAGTATAGGGGTCTCTCTAGGTCAAAAACCTGTGTTATAGTACAATGGGAAATGTCCCTCATAGGTTCACATGTCTAAATACTTAGTCTCTGACTATTGGTGCTATCATGGCAAGATATGGAACCTTTGGGACATAAGGCTTGGCCCCTGGGAGCAGGTCACCAGGAGCAAGCCTTCAAAGGTTACCTACTCCTCTGTTCCTGGTCCATGAAGATGGAGTAGCCCCTACACACACTTCCAAGTGCTGTGGACTCTCCATGCCTTCCTTTCCATGATTGACTGAGACGCTCTGAAACTGTCAGCCAAAATAAATGGTTTCTCCTTTCAGGACACAGCAATGAGAAAAGTGACTAATGTAGGGTGTGAGGAAATTTGAAAGGTGAGTTGTCATGGGCCAAATGAAGAGAGCAGCAGAAGAAACACACACCCGACCACAGGACAAAGCAAAGCCTTAGAGGACAAGCCACACCGTATGCAGTTAGAAAAGAAGAGGACTCAGAAAGAAAGGCTGTGGAGAAGTAGAGGCTAGTGAGGAGGCATTGTGATAAGTGGAGGCTAGCGAGGAGGCATTGTGACACTTTGCCAAGAACAAGGGCAAGTTCTGAGGAATTTCAGCAGAGCTTCCTACAGGCTCTTGACAATGGGGTTCGCTTAGAAGCTTGGGGGGATGCCAGTCCTTCTGCCTTGATGATAGGAGAACACAGACGTCTTCGGGGGTGTCAGTCTTCACCTTGGCTAGGATCCACTTCAAAAGTGACTCTGAACAGAAAGTTATTAAGCAAACTCCCCAGCCAAGGTGATGGAGAAGGGCGTTAGGGATCAAGCCCAGCCGGGAGGGAAGGAAGAATTCGACTGGAAGGTTCTGTGATCCTCCGCCAAAATTCCACGAGTGCTTCGGGAGTCGCCGACCGAAGCAAGGAGGGCAGCTCGCCAGGATGCATGGGTTTCTCTGTTGCCTGGTGATTTGTCTTGGGCATGCTC
>NW_022196905.1:68724833-68735701 GCF_008632895.1 Mastomys coucha | reverse complement strand
ATGCGTTAACCTCTCCTTTTACCTCCGATCATACCAACTCCAACACCTGACTGATTCCCACCTTTTCATCAGGCTCCTGCTGCTCTGAGCTGTCCCTTCTGCTGCCTACCGAAAGTGACTATTACCATGTCTGAGGCTTTCACAATGGTGAAGGAGAGATATGCCAAACTTACTGCTTGGTGATCATAATGGTTCTGCCCTGGCCTTTGTGCAGGCTGATATGTCCAGCTGACCGCACTCTTTCCCTAGATGTCTACCTAATCACTTGCTTTCCATGAAGTCTTAGTTCAAACATTACCTCTTTGCCTAGGCCCACTCTATCTTATTTAGTACTAACTGCTTCCTAATGCCTCTTACCCAGCTTTCCTTCCACCCTTTCTGTCTCCGTAATTTACCGACCTATGCAACTGACTTTTTATTTGGGCATCTTGTTTATTGTCTATTTCTCCAAACTAGAAGAGAAATTCGTGGGGGACCCAAGAGCCTAACATCACCAGCAGCTGTCATGTGGGAGCTGTCCCTTAGGGGAGCACTCATGAGTGAATGTGCTTTCTCAGCACAGTGAAGAAGGCCTGTCCCCACCTTTCTTCTCTTGCTGTGTTGGTGGGGGACACTTCTGTCATCGAAGATGCACTGCCTTGGGCATAGACATCACACAACTCCAAGGTTTCCTGGAGCATTCTCCAAGACACAGTCATCTCCTTGACACACCAGAATGAAGCAAGGGACAAGGAATTGTTCTCTGATAGTCTTCATGGATCAAGGGGGTTGGGTGGGGGCTGATAACAAGAGGCAAAGGCTTTGAAACCCAGAGGTGGATTTCTAAGCCTGAGAACTGCCCGGCAGTGTGAACTCTCATGAAGTCTCAGACCAGCCAACATGGGCAGCCCCCAATCAACAAGGTCAGTGAGGAACTCCACACAGGAAGTCATCTATTTTTGATATGTGCTGGCTTTCCTGTTTTCCTCTGTGGGTTGCTGCAGGAGCCCACTTCCAAGAGTTTTGTTTGAACGCTTTCCTCTCCCATTTTTTTCTTTTTTCTTTTTTAAATTTGGATGCAGCCTTGGACTTCCAGAGAGCAAATGTTCTCTTGTTATTTTAAGAAGTCAGGGAGGCTGGGCCATCCGTCAGGCTGAAACAATGCTGGGCTGATCTTTGGTGTCAGGGTCTCTGAGGTGGCCATTTGAATGTGGAGGGAGAATGAGAGATGCATCCCCCTACCCCAGGGAACCTGGTGAAGGTGCTATGACCCAGCAAAGATGAAGTGGAGGCATGCAGAGCAAGCCAGAGGCAGGAGAGTGCTCCCCAAGCTGGCTAGACTTCCAGGAACCATCTGACAGTTTCTCCTCTCCTCCTATCTCACCACACCCCATGGAATTGAAGAGAGACATTCTTTTCATGCCCAAAGCAGTCCAAGGTCCTCCTGGATTCATTTTTCTGCCTAATTATCTGTCAAATGACGTTTGTAGGGCTTGTATTTTCCAAGCTCCCACTACAGATTATCAGTGATTTGCTGATCCCTCAGCCATGGCTCCTGCTAGCTTTCACCTCTGATGTTCTTGATTCCTCTGCAGGGCCAAAGCGGCCGAATGATGACAGGTAGCAGAACCAACCACGGTCAGGTTTCTTGAGCACAGGTTCTTCGAAACAGAGCAATCACCCCGAATGAGTCTAGGCTGCCTAAAGCAAAGTGCACCAGATGTCAGGGTCTCTGCATCCTGGGAGCTGGCTAAAGGACTTCGGGTTAGGGATGCTCCTTCCTACCAGCTCTACGAAGTCTATCTCTACCAAGCAGTCTCAGGGCTTCCTGCCTTGTGCTTGCAGATGTTCACGTAAGCACCCCTGGAAATGGTGATCTCTAGGTGTTCACCCCTCTCACACTATCTCCTTCGTTAAGTATCGAAGCCGTATTGAAATGACCAAGTTGGGGGATATACAAAAGTTTTTCTAGCAGTTTGGGCAGACTACTTAGGAACTTGGGGAGTCACAGACATGCTCTGAGCATGCTCCTCCAGGATTAGTCTCTAAGCAAGAGAAGGTGGGTGATTACTGAATGCCTGGTCCAGAATTTACCATGTTCAAAATGATTTTACACATTGAGCAATGTCTAAATTGGGATTTCTATTGCTATGACAAACGTCATATCCTAAAGCAACGTGGACAAGAAAGGGTTTACTTGGCTTACACTTCTATATCCTAGTCCATCATTGAGGGAACTCAGGGTAGAAACTCAGGCAGGAACCCAGAGGCAGAAACAAAAGCAGAGACCTTGGAAGAACCTGCTCACTGGGTTGTTCCCTATGAAGGCTGGGCCATCTGTTGGGCCTGAGCAATGCTGGGCTGATCTCTCATGTCAGCCTGCTTTTTAATATGATCCCAGGATCACCTACATGGGAGTTGCATCACCCTCAGTGGGCTGGGTCCTCTCACATGAATCATTAATCAAGGAAATGCCCCACAGGCCATCTTACAGGCAATATGAGAGACACATTTTTCTCAACTGGGGTTCCCTCTTCTTAGGTGACTGTAGCTTGTATCAGGATTGCGAACAGCAACAACATTCAACCAGGACAAGCAATGGGTTCAAATGGGGTGAGGATGGGGCTAAATGTTCAATAATCCACTGTGGGGAAGACAAAAGCCCAGCACCGTGTTCTCTCTGTCTGGGACAAGAGGGCCCTGTAGAGACAGAAATCGTTCCTATCTCCCACCTGTTCCAATCATGGAGGATGTTTTTGTCTAAAGTACCCACACACTTTGAAAATCTTATCATTTTATTATTGTAGCTCAAAATGGATCAATAGATCATCTTGTGGTATAAACAATATGCAGAAAATATGTATAATTAAATATAAACTTAAGTGTGAAATCGAGGACCCCTGATATGGAATTATAACAAGTGCAAAATGGGGCCAGGGAAACAAAATGACGGAACAGTTAGAATAGTGGTTCCCAACCTGTGAGTCAGGACCCCTTTGAGGGTCACATGTCCCTTACACCGGGTCTCGAAAGACTATCGGATATTTACATTATGATTCACAGATGTTTACAATTTGATGTAGCATAAAAGCAGCAAAATTACAGTTACAAAGTAGCAACAAAAATGATTTAATGGTCAGGGGTCACCGCAACATGAGGAACTGTATTAAAAAGTTGCAGCATTAGGAAGGCTGAGAACCAGAGTTAGAAAAACGTCATAATTCTTTTGTCTCTGAACTTGCTAATAGTCAAAACAAAGAAAGAGATGTAGTCATCTACAGATGTGTTCTTGTCTGATAGGGGGAAGATCCTTTTCTCAGAAACGATAATATTCTGGGTTCCTACATTTCGAAAGCTGAAACTTCAGCCGTGACAATAGCTTCAAGTTCCAAGATTCTCTCTGACCAACTGGCAAGATGTGTATGATGCTATCCCAGACTCTTCAGCCGCTGCACACTGCCCTCTATAGAGGTGCTGGCCTATGCCACAGTCCCACTCTGGGGCTCTGGGTCCCCATTCACAGACTGACACAGGGGAGCTGTGAGTATCCATGGGCCTTTTCGAGTCTGGTACCAACATGAAGCTCCATTATAAATGCCAAAGTGGCTCTCCCTTCCAGAAATGCTGCCCCTATTTGTGCTTAGTTTCTAAGATCCCTGTAGCTCAAATTCAGTTTCACTTCCAGAGAGACAGAGCAAACATGAATCATTCACTGGAGAGAAAGAGTTAACTGCGGTGAAATTGTTCTTCTTTTTCTGGCCAACATAGCCAAAACATTTTTAAAATGTTCCCTGTTACCTGGCTGCAGTCACCAAGTGAGTTGGGTGGCCCTTCCAGGTCTCCTGTGATTCCTTAAATCCCACATTTCTAGCAGCCTCCAAACCTGCTTGGGCCAAGCCTCCCCAGAGCAGCAAGACAGGTCACAACCCTCCCGACTGAGAGCTGACTGAGCAACTAGTCAGCTCTTGATGTGAACACGGTTGTAAGTCTGAAGAATACGTTATCACATGTCCTTGCTGTGGAGCATCTCCTTGTGGACCATAGGGACTCAGGGCTGAATCTTCTATGTCAATTCTTTTTCTTCTCTCAATCCGGGCTATATGTCCATTCTTACATTTCATATGTTTCATGCTACAACTGTGCGAGGACAGAGCTCCTTAGGGAATATAGGTCCTTCTCTTCAGACCGTAAAGTACTGTCCGAAGAATTTGTAACAGTCAGGACAATGTCCTAACAGTACCAAATATAATAAAACATAAGGGACAGTACACATTCCCCCACACACAGCCATTTTTTCCCACTGTATATGTAAAATACCATTGTTGCAATGAATGTTTGCCATGCATTAACCACTGCACTTATATATACACAGAACAGGTTCATCCACTTGATTCTACAATAGATTAGAAACAATTTTTGCTCGCCTTTCAAAATCTGTTGAAAGATGTCTCCCAAGGTGTTCCTTCAACCCTCAAATTAAGCATATGGAAAAGGCCAGTGGCTTATCTTCGCTTGCTCCACTCCCTTGTTCTAACTGTGTATCATTGAGTACTGTTTGGGAATCAAATGATCCCTCCATCTCAGCAAATATCTACTTAATCCATTCTCTGAATCCAGAGCTGTGGAAGGTGCTGTATATATGAGGAAGGGATGGCAGACATGGTCCCTTCCTCGGGAAAGTTCCTGTCTGATGGAAGAGAGAGATGGCCCCAAACAATTCCCAGGTACCAGTGAAGAAGTATAGCCATTGAAGGGGCCCAACTGATCCTTCCCTTTGCAATTACTCCCAGGTCTAGCCCTTCTTCCTGTGCTGCAGCCACAGCCTTGGCCAGGTCTCTGTGGTCTCACTGCTGTACAAGGCAACAGCCTACCCGTCCTTTCTCACGCTGTAGACTGCAAGTGCTGGTGGCGCACTGCCAGCACATCTTGTGCATCTGTGTCTATGTGTCCTGTTCTTTCAATTATTCTTAATTATCCTTGCAAATTCTACTATTCCCTGAGATCCTGTGGTTGTGTGATACCTTCCTTAATGTGCATGTATGGTTTGTGCATATATATGACATATAATATGTACACATTCCCAAATATGCATGAGATGTATGGGTACATACATATGGAGGCTGGAGGTCTCTCTGCTCTGCCTTCTTTGGTTGCTCTCCACCTTATCATTTACTTTGATACAGAATCTCTCACTGAACCTGGAGCTCATTGGCTAGTGTGGCTGACCAGGGATCCGACTCTCTCTGCTCCTTACACACTAGCATTAAAGATGGGATACCACTCTGCATGGCCTTTATGTGGGTGCTGGGGATTCTAACCCAGGTCTTCATGTTTACGTGGCAAACACTTTACTGACTGAGCTGTCTTTCCATATCTGATGTTTTCCTTAAACCCACGCTATCTCCAGCCAGGATGGGCTCCCAACCCCATCAGGAAGCAT
Organism: Mastomys coucha; assembly: GCF_008632895.1. Taxonomy (NCBI): domain Eukaryota; kingdom Metazoa; phylum Chordata; class Mammalia; order Rodentia; family Muridae; genus Mastomys; species Mastomys coucha. The sequence continues at coordinate 68,730,282 of NW_022196905.1, read as the reverse complement.
TCTCTAGCTAAGAAGCATTCTTTGCCAGGGTCGTTCTGTGGGCATTCCTTACGTCGGATAGTCATTTGTGTGCATTTTTCTCTTCTGTTAAGGTGTAAGTGAAGGGCAAAGACTCCGTGGTCACCTGTCACTCCTATAGACGTACCAGCATCTGACATTCCTGCTCAGATTTGAAATGAGTCCTCCTTGGAATGCCAGGGGCACTCTTTTTGTAGAAGTCTGTAGCTAGCTATACTTCTTCATTCCACATAGTTAGAGTGTGGACAGATGACTCACACTTCCAAAAGAAACACATCAGCTGAAGTTTCAGGGTGATACATACCAACAAGAACGAGAGAGTAGATCTCTAGAGAAGGTAACAAGGGACTGTAACAAGGGACAGTGGCTGCAGTACTGCTGTGCTGTCTTCCAGAGCCCTGGACAAGTCTCCTATCAGACTTGATCTGTAACGACTCTGGGTTTTGTTTCTGGGGACAATAGACACATCTCGGTGGCATTCTGTGAGCTTCTACATATCATTTTTGGATCTGTCTTTTGTTTACCTCAACAAGCTTAGTCCATTTGTGTAGCCAGACACTCTGGACTAACTGATTTACAAACAATGGACATTTATTTCTCAGTTCTTGATGCTTGAAGTCCAACATCAAGGCTGATAGCTGTGGTGTCTAGTAAGGGCTCTGTTCTGCCTCAGATTCCAGCATCATTAACATTGACGGCTTCTTCGGAAGGGAAGGAGTCCATGTCTTCATATGACAGAAGGGACGGACAGGCCAAGTCTTCATAAGGAGCTAATGAACACACTCATAAAGCAGATGGAGTTCTTATGGCCTTCTGCCCACTCCCAATTCTGTTGCTTGGGGGAATTATATTTTATGATGAACCTTGGAAGGACTTGAACATTCAGTCTATAACACTCAAATGGACTGTTTTAGAATCCAAAGATGCATAAAGCCACACACACACACACACACACACACACACACACACACACACACACACACGTACATATAAATAAATATAAATTCATACATAAAGTATAATGTGTATACATATATAAATATATAAAGTATATATACACATATAAAGCATAAATATATAAAGTATATATGTATAGTTATGTACTTTATATGCATATTGAATGAACAAATGTGCAAGAATTAATCCTAGCTGTAAGAACCTCCCTAATATTGACTTTCTCAATTAGTAAGTGGGCTAATAACTCCTGTCCACAAAGGATATTGCACCGACTGAATGAACTCCTGTATGTTAATCAACAACCATATGGTAAGCAGCCATAAAGTGCAGCTAGCACCGGTAAAAACGGGGATTTGATGGTGACAATGACAGTGGCAATGTTCCCATTCTTGCAGTAGAAGAGAAGACCCTGAGGGAGAGTTCTCTGGCAAGGGCATACATTCTAGACTTTTCATCTCGCTTCATATACTCATGATTAAATATTGGTTGTCTTTTTGTTTCTCTGACATTGCACGTTCTCTACATGAGTTTGCCACCTGACTGGATGGGTAGTGCATGAACATCCCACATCAGAGGCTGGCCTGCCTGCTTCTTTTGCAGTGTGAAGTCACTATTTAGAGCAGCCTTCTAGAGCTTCCAGAAAACTAAGGTTAGAACATTCTTCCATCCAACCGAAGAACTACAGCGCCCCCTACAGGAGAATTGGGGAACATGAAGAAAGAAAGGTCGGGGAGAGGTCATGAAGAGAAAGTGGTGGCAAAGGCAGGGACAGTGAGGAAGCAGAGGTAGAGCAGCCTCACAGCTGTCCGTGACCTCACAGCTGTCTGTGACCGGCTGGGGGCCCCATGTTTGCCTTGTACCTTTCTCAAACACTTGATGGTAACTTTCATGTTCTCAGACCCAGAGCTAAGGCTTCAGGTGCTTTGTCACCCATGGCGGTTTTTCCTTGTAGTACTTTAATTTTATTTTTTTGAAATATGTCATTGAAATATTATTTGATACCATAACTTCTTGGTGCCTCGCTTCTGAGTCCCCTCTGTCCCCCAACCCTGTCCCTGCCCCCTCCTTGTCACCATCCCGCCCACTATCTCTCCATCCCTCTCCCCACCCCATCCCTGCCTTATTCACACCAGATGGTGATTGGCAAACCATCCCGTGTATGAGCTCATCCAGCCCTCATAGCAACCTAATAGCCCTAGCTCCATTTTAAAGTATCACAAATTGACCCACAGAAGGACTAAATCTCTGCCAAACTTCATGTTAATTGAAATATTAACCTGCTCAAGTTGAACGCAAGCCGTGTTCTTTTTACAAAACACAATTAGAGTCCAAGGCAATATACAGAGACACTTTGGAGAATTGTGTGAGAGTAGACTAAAGTATATAAATAAAATTTACTTAAACAACCGTTGTTACTAAAATTTAGATCACAGGGTGCTTAACATGGAAGGCTGTAAGGATCAGCAATGTTAAGTAATATTGGAGGGACTCTCTCCTTTAAAAAGTTGTGTTGGGTGGGTATGGTGGTGTGTGCCTAGAAACATAACCCTCAGGAGGCTGAGGCAGGAACACTGCCAAAGGTTCAAGGCCAGCTTAGGTTACAAGTTAGACCCCGTTTCTTAGTTAGGGTCTTCATTGCTGTGATACAACACCATGACCAAAAGCAACTTGGAGAAGAAAGGGTTTATTCCAGCTACAACCCCTAGATCACACTCCATCCCTGAGAGAAGTCAGGGCAGGAATTCAAAGCAAGAATCTGGATTCAGAAACTAAAGCAGAGGCCATGGAGGAATACTGTTAACTAGCTCATTGCCCAGGGCTTTCTCAGACTGCGTTCTTAGACAACTCACAACGGCCTGCCCAGGGGTGGCACCACTCACAAGGGGCCTGAGCTTTCTCCTACATCAATCATTAATCAAGAAAAGACCCCTGAGACTTCTCTACAGGCCAGTTTTCTAGAGGCATTTTTCTTAACTTTCAGATGAGAAGTTTAGGTTTGTGTCAAGTTGACACCTTGTCTCAAAAAAAGTATATTGGCTGAAATATTTTCATTTTTATTATTTCATATTTTCTGCTTTGAAGAAATGTCTTTCTCTATACATTCTTTGCACCATTGGCTGTGTTTTCCAGTGTCTCTAAACACTCCTGGGCTCTCCTTCATCATAGCAGCCTGCTCTAAGTATTCATTTCTCTCATAGTTAACCCCAGGACTTGGTTTCCCTTGGATACACACCATCAAAGCCATTTTTAATTAAATTTCTGAAAAGCTTGGCAGAGTACGGGGGTGGGGTGGAAGCATTTGACTAGCCAGACAAGCTTCACTAGCGTGTTGGCCATACATTGTGTGGAAAAGTTGTTTTCATCATTTTATAAATACAGCACACTCTATTCCCCCATGATTATCTCCAGAGAAATTTCTGGAACATTGGGGCTGTAGCCTGGAAAGAATCAGAATACCTACAGGTAGAAACGCTCTTTCAAAGCCCCTACGATGCAGGCCTTGGCACCAGGTGAGGAGAAATGTGTCCCTCTGAAATACTGGATCTCATTTCAAAAGCACAGCCTTTTTCTTAGCAGACTGGTGGATAAATGGTATGGAGGAGCCATGAAAAAAAAAGCATCACCAGGTTTTTCATTCACATACTTTATCTAGTCTGGCCCAATGGGGCCAGAGAGTGCATAATCTTATGCAGATTTGGCTTGTGTAATTTCCCATGCAGAACCCAGTCACCCACATTTGAGAAAGACAGGCAAAAGTAAATGTCTTTCTAGAGAGATGGTTGTGTTAATAAGAGTCTCGGGGGACCTGGATGCTATTAAACACACTTTTAAAAAAGCTTAATGTTCCCAAAGGAAAGCATCATATATCTTAAATCTTCCTCTGTGAGCTATTTATTTTTCACATATTCAACACATACAGATGATTCAAGCCATGTCCCAGTGGCAGGCAGTGTCAATGTCCTCTGGAAGATTTCATTCTAAGGAAGGGACAAGCTGTGAGAAGGCAAGTAGGAGTCCCTTATTCCTTGCTGTAGCCTTATGATGGGCTTACACCTCACTCTGAAGGATTCTGTCTAGTATCTTTTGTAGAGTTAGTGGTTGTGAGTTTCTTTAGCCTGCATTCACCATGAAAAGTTTCTTCCTTCTTCAATTATGGCAGATAGTTTTTCTGGGCATAATAGTCTTGATTGCTCACTGTTATATTTCAGAATTTGAAGTACACAATTCCAAGCTCAACTAACTTTTAAGTTTTCTATTGGGCTGGTAAGATGGCTCAGCGGGTAAGAGCACCAACTGCTTTTCCAAAGGAAAAATCCCAGCAACCACATGGTGGCTCACAACCACCCGTAATGAGATCTGACGCCCTCTTCTGGTGTGTCTAAAGACAGCTACAGTGTTCTTATATATAAATAAATCTTTGGGCCAGAGCAAACAGGGACTGAGCAGGGTCTACCAGAACTAGAGGGGTTGATTGGAGCAGGCAGAGGTCCTAAAAGTCAATTCTCAACAACCAGATGAAGGCTCACAACTATCTGTACAGCTTTACCGTGTACTCATACACATTAAATAAATAAATGAATCCTTAAAAAATTCTATTGAGAAATTTGCTGTTATTCTAATGGGTCTGGCTTTGCATATGACTTGGTATTTCTCCTTTGTTGGTTTCAATATACATTCTTTGTTCAATGTACTGAGTGGTTTAATTATAATGTGAATGGAAGTGTGCTCTTTTTTGGCCTTGTCTATTTTGGGGGGCTCAATGCCCCCTTGCATCTACTTTGGCATTTCATTCCCTAATTTCTGGATATTTTCTACTATGATATTATTTTAAATGTTTTCTAAACTCTTAGAATGAAATGAAATTCTTCTCCCCAGGAAATCAAATTGTTTCTATGCAGCAAAGAAAACAGTTTATCAAGTAATGAGACAGCCTGCAGAAGGGGAGAAAAATCCTTGCCAATTAGACATCTGACCAAGGTTTGATATCTAAAATATACAAAGTTTCAAAGCACCCCACAATTTTTCAAGGTTTTCTAATAACTTCATATATCTAAAAATGGCATATGATTAAATATCCATGTTTAAAATCAGCACAATTTTAAAATAAGGTGATCACAAAACTTAAGACTGAATTAAAGCACCGAGCCAGGAGGCTCAGGCCCCACGAGTCCCAGGGGAGCTGCAGGGCATCAGGGACAGGATCCTCTCAGCTTCCGAGTGACAGAGGAGGATCAGCGTCCTTCTCTGCCCCTTCCCTGCAAGTGGAGAGCCTACCTCCAGGGAGCTCCTTAGGCCAGAGACTCAGGAAAGAGCCACCATTTTCTCTCTGGTGAGTTTCTAAGACCAGAGCAGCCAGCTGGGAGGCACAGGCCCCACGAGTCGCAGGGGAGCTGCAGGGCGGCAGGGACACAAGAATCCTACCAACAGAAACCAAGACTACTTGGCTTCATCAGAACCTAGTACTCCCACTGCA
>NW_022196905.1:68702195-68718366 GCF_008632895.1 Mastomys coucha | reverse complement strand
GGAGGGGAAACTGGGAATGGAGAAATTTACATGTAAATAAAGAAAATATCTAATAAAAAAAAGACTGAATTAAATCATGAAATTGTAGACAACAAAATATGTCGACTGGGCAGAGGTGAGTGACATGTGCCATCAGTAGAGCTCCATTGTCTAGCTCTGGCCTTGCTCTCTGGTCTAGAGGATCCTGGAGGGAACCCAAGATGTCTTGCCTCCCTGTGGAAACCTTAGGGGGCCCCAAAACTAAGCAGCTTTGGACCCTGACCAACTACCTCTCCTAGTTGGATCTGGCCACCACCTCAGATAGTCTGCCTGTTGTTATCAGGATTATCCAGCCAACACCAGGGAAAACAAGAAGAAGAGGATCTTAAATCCAAGCTTATAAAGAGGCTGTCAAAGAGGACATGAATAAATCTCTTAAGAAAATACAGGAAAGCACATTAAAACAGGTAGAGGCATTAAAAGAGGAAGCAAATAAGTATAAAGAAATACAGGAAGAAAACAACCAAAGAGATGAAGGATATGACTAAAACTGTCTAAGACCTGAAAAGGGAAATTGAAGCAATAAAGAAAACACAAACTGGAGATGAAAACCCAGGGAAGAGAACAGGAACTACAAACATAAACATCACCAACAGAATATAGGAGATGGAAGATATAATCCCAGATGTAGAAGATACAATAGACAAAAATCAATATATCAGTTAAAGGAAATGAAAATTCTAAAAGGTCTATGACACAAAACATACAGTAATCTGGGACACTTTGGAAAGATCAAACTTAAAAATAATATGAAAAGAAGAAGAAGAAGAAGAAGAAGAAGAAGAAGAAGAAGAAGAAGAAGAAGAAGAAGAAGAAGAAGAAGAAGAAGAAGAAGAAGAAGAAGAAGAAGAAGAGGGGGAGGAGGAGGAGGAGGAGGAGGAGGAGGAAGAGGAGGAGGAGGAGGAGGAGGAAGAAGAGGAGGAGTAGGAGGAGGAAGAGGAGGAAGAGGAGCTAAAAGGCTCAGAAAATACCTTCAACAAAATAATAGAAGAAAATTTCCCTAACCTAAACAAACAGATGCCTATAAAGGTAGAAGTTTACAGCACAGATTGGGCCAGAAAAGAAAATCATCCCATCACATAATAATCAAAAGACTAAATATAGGTAACAATAAAAGATAGATATTTACCTACTAAATATAGGTAAAAATTAAAAGCTATAAGGGGAAAAAGGCCAAATAACATATAAAGGCAGACCTATCAGAATTACACCTGATTTCTCATCTGAGACTCTAAAAGCTCCAAGGGCCTGGGCGGAGGTCTTGCAAACCCTAAGAGACCACAGATATCAGCCCAGATTACTATTCCCTGCAAAACTTTCAATCAGCATAGATTGAGAAAACAAGATATTCCACAACAAAACAAAATTCAAACACTTATCTACTAACCCAGTCCTACAGAGAATAGTCAAAGGAGAACTCCAACCCAGTGAGCCTAACTATACTCAAAAAGTACAATAAATAAATAATTTCACACCATTAAAACCAATAGAAGAGAAACAGACACTCAACCACCACAAATATAAAAACAACAGGAAGTAATAATCATTGATCATTAATATCTCTCAACATCAATGTACTCAGTATCCTAGTAAAAAGATACAGGCTAACAGAATGGATGGGTAAATAAAGTTCATCGTTCTGCTGTATGTGAGAAACACATCTCAGCAACAAAGATAGTCATTGTCTCAAGATATAAAAACTGGAGTAGCCATTCTAATAGCTAATAAAGACTTCCAGTTGAAAGTAATCAAAAGAGACAGGGGAGGACACTTCATACTAATCAAAGGAAAAAAAAATCAACCAAGAGAACATCTCAGTTGTGAAGGATACCCCCATTTGTAAAAGAAACATCACTAAAGCTTAAATCACACACTGAAGGCCACACATTAATAGTGGGAGATCTCAGCACCCTCACCAAGGGACATATCATGGAGACAGAAACTAAACAGAGAAATACTGAAACTAACAGAGTTTATGATTCAAATGGACTTAACACATGTCTATAGAACATTTCACCCAACCACAAAAGATTATACCTTCTTCTCAGCACCTCATGGAGCCTTCTCCAAAACTGACCATATAATCAGTTACAAACAACCCTGAACAGATGCAAGAAGATTGAAATAGCCTAATGCATCTTATCAGATCACCATGGATTAAAGCTGGACTTAAACTACAAGAGGAACAACAGAAAGCCTACATATTTATGGAAACCTGAAAAACTCTCTAGCCAATGATCACTGGGTCAGGGAAAAAATAAAGAGAGAAATTAAAGATTTTCTAGGATTCAATGAAAATGAGGGCACTATATACCCAAACTAATGGGACACTATGAAAGCAGTGCTAAGAGGAAAGTTCATAGCACTAAGTGCTCTTGTAAAGAAATTGGAGAACTCTCATACTAATAAATTAAAAGTACATCTGAAGGCTTTTGAATAAAAAAAAGAAAAAGAAAAAGAAAATATACTCAGGAGGAGTAGGTGGCAGGAAAAAAAATCAAACTTGGGGTTGAAATCAATCAATTAGAAACAAAGAGAACAATACAAAGAATCAACTAAACCAAGAGCTGGTTCTTTGAGAAAATCAACAAGATAGATAAACCCTTAGCCAAACTAACTAAAAAGCAGAGAGACAGTATCCAATTTAAGAAAATCACAAATGAAAAGGGAGACATAACAACAGACACTGAAGAAATCCAAAGAATCATTAGGTTGTTCTTCAAAAGCCTGTACTCCGCAAAATTGGAAAATCTTGATGAAATGGATGATTTTCTAGACAGATACCAATTACCAAAGCTAAATCAAGATCAGGTAAGCCATCTGAATTGTCCTATGAGCCCTAAGGAAATAGAAGCAGTCATTAAAATCTACAACCAAAACTAAAAAGCCCTGGGCCGGATGGTTGTAGAGCAGATTTCTACCAGACTTTCAAAGATGAGCTAATGCCAATACTTCTCAAACTATTCCACAAAAGAGAAACAGAAGGAACTCTGTTCAACTCATTCTATGAGGCCACAGTCACTCTGATACCTAAACCATACAAAGATTCAAAAAAGGTAAAGAATTTCAGAGCAATTTGCCTTATGAACATTGATGCAAAAATACTCAATAAATACTCTCAAACCAGATCCAAGAACATAGCAAAGACATCATCCACCATGATCAAGTAGGCTTCATTCCAGGAATGTAGGGGTGGTTCAATATATTGAAATCTATTGATGTAATACACCATATAAACAAACTGAAAGAAAAATCACACGATCATCTTTTTAGATATTGAAAAAGCCTTTGACAATATCCAACACCATTTCATGATAAAAATCTTGGAGAGAACAGGGATATGAGGGACATACCTAAACACAATAAAGACAATATACAGCAAGGTGAGAGCCAACATCAAATTAAATGGAGAGAATCTTAAAGCATTTTCACAAAAATTGGGGACAAGACCAGGCTGCCCACTCTCTCCCTATCTCTTCAATATAGTACTTAAAGTTCTACCTAGAGCAGTAAGACAATTAAAGGAGATCAAGGGGATACACATTGGAAAGGAAGAAGTCAAAGTATCCATATTCACAGATGATATGAAAGTATACATAAGTGACACTCCCCCAAATTCTACTAGATGACTCCTACAACTGATAAAACAACTTCAGCAAAGTGGCTAGATACAAAATTAATTCAAAGAAACCAGTAGCCTTTTGCTCCACAAGTGATAAATGCAGTGAGAAAGAAGTTAGGGAAATGGCACCCTTCACAATAGCCACAAATAAAAAGGTAAAAAACAAAAACAAAAACAAAAAACCTTGGTGTAACTCTAACCAAGCAAGTGAAAGACCTGTGTGACAAGAACTGAAGAAAGAAATTGAGGGAGGTATCAGAAGATGGAAAGGTCTCTCGTGCTCATGGATCGGTAGGATTAACAGAGTAAAAATGCCCAGCCTACCTCATCACACAGTCCTCATCAAAATTCTTGCACAATTCTTCACAGACCTTGAAAGAACAATTCTCATCCTCATATGAAAAAACAGTAAGTGCCCTTAACCTCTGAGCCACTTCTTCTGCCTCCTGTTGTGCACTGTGCACACTCCTTACTTCTCTCCCCTCATAGACCAGCGACATGGCTATGTCAGGGCTGTTTCTGTGACCACCCTTCGGTACCACGTGTGATGGAACCATTTTCAAAAAGTCTTTTCAGGTGCAAGTTTGCTTTTCCTCCTTCCCCCAGGCCAGCGTTTTCAGAAGTCCCCATCCCTTAAAAGGACAATAAATGTCGGTGTTTGTGTTGCCTTAGATGTTGGCTGGCGTTGCCTTCTTTCTCCTCTGCCTCTGCTTTCTAATTCCCTTCCTTGAGGACACCTGTGAGAGGTCAGAGCCCCCCATTTAACCATTTGTTGCCCTTGAAACTTTATGCCTGACCCCCAGCATTTTCATGACTTCTTCTATTCAAGGAGCTTTTCTTAGTTTGTTTAGTAATCCCCATCCCCTTACTCAGCTAGTTGCTGGAGAGAGGGCAGCCATTCTTAATTAAGGTTGGGCCATTTTGACTTTGGATTAAGACTTTCTATCTATTGCTCACACTTTGGAAATTTCTCCCCTGAGACTGCGATGGAATGGGAGTCAAGGAGTTGGTTGAATACAGGACTCCAGGCTTCTGTGTGTGCAGGCTGTTGCTCCCTTGACAGAGGAACTCGGCTGAAAATACCCAGGCGTCCTTCCTCTAGTAATTCCAAGTCACTTTTGCTGTAACAAGAAATTTACCGCTGACAAATGATACTTTTATTGCTAGTTGTAAAAAAGGGATACTATCAAAATCACGCTGTGTCTTTTTCTTCTATGAAGACGATTTCCTGGTGTGTCCTCTACATGTTGGAGTTCTTTTTCTAGAAGGAAAACCTACTGGGCACAGGCTGGTACCAACTGTTTGAGACAGTAGGCTGTACTAAGACCGCCACCTAGTGTCTCACTTTGACATTGCAGCTCTCCTAGATCAGGGCAAGCCACAAGGGTTTCTTTTATCCTTGTCTGCTGGGTGCCTAGTTGATTGCTTCTTTGGATATTTGCTGTGAAGTTGAGCTTTCTGTGGTCTTAGCTTTAGTTAGTAGCACCGCGCATGCCCTTATTTTCAATATGAAGGCTGAATAGTGACGTGGTCACGTCGGTTTTCACAGAGCGTTGACATGACTCCATGCCCCTGGTGCTTCAGGCCCCGGGTTTTACATCTTCCAAGAAACTACAATTCTCTTTCCTTGGTTCTGTTTGTGCGGTGCCGTGGTGGCCCCATTGTTGTGTGTTCAAGACTGTGAATGTGCATACTCTTGTCTCTCTAGACTATACATGGCTGCCCACTTGTTTCTCCTCTGACAGAGCAGCACGTGCGCTTCAAAGGATGTGACAAGTGTCTGTGTTATGCCCTGAAAGGAGAACATTCTGCTGCTTCAGTTAAATCAAACGATGGAACAAATGGATGAATGGATGGATGAATGGTTTCAAAATAAGATTAAAGGCAGGGCTGATTTTCTTTTTCTTTGCAACTTCCAGTTTTCTGCTAAGCTTAGTAAAGTACTCCATCTTGAAATAGCTGAATTAACAACTATGTAAGCTCTTGGCAGGACAATGAAAGCTGTGGTTTGAGGGCACAACCCCCTAATTCAAAGGCAAACGAAGCTTTGATGCTGGGTAGGATGGAGGCGCCTATACATGAGAGTCCCCTTCTCTGTCTGGCAACTTTACAAGGTGGATCAGAACTGGTTTTCCTCTTATACCTGTTTAAATGCTTGCACACTCCTTGAGAGCTGAGCAAAGACCCAGGAGAGGGGTGGTAACAGGACAAAAAATATACACATAAAGAGAACTTACTAGACCCACAGCTGACTACACTGTCTGAACTTAAAGCATTTAATCTTCTCCTCCCCCTCTCCCTCCTCCTCCTTCTGCATTCTTCTTATTTCTTTTATTTTATTTTACTTCTTAGAGAGAATGAGGGTGAGGAGACAGGTGGAGTTTTTTTAATATATGGGGTGTGTCTGTGTGCACAGCATATGTGTGCAGCACATGTGTGGGTGCTTCATTCGTGTGTAGGTGCAGCACGTGTGTCTGTTTGCAGTGTGTGTATATATGTGCAGACGTGTTTCAATAGACCATGTGTGTGCATAACATGTGTACATATGTTTGCATGTATATCTGTATGTGTAGGTGAACATGTACATAGAGGATAGAGGCTAACAATATTTTCCTTAGTTTCCACCTAATTTTAAAATGTTATTTGTGTGTGTGTGTGTGTTGTAAGCTCTTTGATGTGGATGCTAGGAACCGAACCTTGGTGTCCTGCTGGGCCATCTCTCCACTCCAGCCCATCCTCCTTATTTTGGGACAAAGTCTCTTTCTCAAGCCTGAAGTTTGCTGTTTCAGCTTGACTGGCTAGTGAGCCCAGGGTCTCTATCTCTGCTTCCTCCAATACAGGGTTATAGATTTACCTACCACAACCTGATTTTTCTTTTTTTTAAAACTGCTTGCCAATCTTTCTTTAAAAAAAAAAAAAAGATTTATTTACTTTTTGTGTCCATTTGTGTGCGAGGGTGTCAGATCCCCTAGAACTGGAGTTACAGACAGTTGTGATCTGCCATGTGGCTGCTGGGAATTGAACCTGGGATCTTTGGAGGAGCAGCCACAACCATAACCTGAGTTTTACATGGGTGCTAGGGATGGACCTGAGCTCAGGTCAGGACATGTGGCCCCACCCGGCTTTGCCTGTGCCTCTCAGCCCCCAAAGCCTCCGACTCAGAGAGAACTGGGTCTCACTTGGTTTAACCAAGTCTGTCCCTCCTCTTGTATCTTCTTTGGAGTTAACAGAGCTATGTCCTGGGGAGGAGCCATGTGACTAGCTTAGGAAACCAAAGAAACCTCAGATTTCCCAGATTCCCTTGCAGGTAGGCATGATCAATTGGTTTTTGTTGGTAGAAGCTGCAGGAGTTGGGTGGAACTGTCTAGACAACTTCACTTGTGTGTATCTGGGGCGGGAGGAGGGAGCCGGTGTCAAGTTCATGAAACAAACTGTGTCGACCTTGCTGTTCTCACTCCCCTTAACATAGGTGTGATGGCTGGATCCCTAGCAGCTTTCTAGTGTCCACAAGGATCCAGGCCACCATCCCCAACATGGATCCTCCACCTGCTTTGTAACCTAAGCAAAACAAGACCCCCTCATTCCTTCAAATACCTGTTCAGAGGAGACTTTTTGCTCGGAGCTTATGTTAGTTATAGGAAAGAGCTAAGATAGTCAACTTATAGAGAGAGGTTTATTTTGGCTTCACCTCTGGAAGTTCCGGTTCACAATTAGTCTCCTGCATTGGGCCTGTGAGGAAGTGTCACATCAACTGCTCACTACAGGCCAGAAAGCAAAGGAGAGAGAAATGGAGTCTGTAAGACCACCATCCCCCATGAGCCCACGTGTGAGGGCGCCATCCCTGGTGAGTCCATGTGTGAGAGCACCATCCCCAGTGAGCCCATATATTAGTTACTTTTGCATCTCTGTGTGCAAAATGACTTCAGAGAAGCAACTCAAGGGAGGAGAGACTGGGTTTGGCCACACAGTGAAGGTGTCATTGTAGAAACAAAGAGTAGATCAGACAGAAGACTAACCCTGCTGGCCACCTCAGATTCACCTACATGTAGCAGCTAGGTCTACACCCTGGAGTTTCCATCTTCTCTCAAACCAGCTCCTCCCCCCCCCATATGGGAGTCACAAAGTCAGACACCAGAGGCATTCGAGAGATGTTTTACTCCTTCCCAAGGCCTCCCACCTGGCCTTGACTGAAGGATTCCAGCTCTGCTCAAGAGTCCCGATTTGGGAGCCAGGACCCTAACACATGAACCTTTGGGAGAACATTTCAGATGTCCCCTGCAAACCAGCTCAATGCCCTTAGTGAATCTCACCTGTGTTTGTCTAAACTAGTGGTTCTCAACCTGTGGGTCACGACCCCTTTGAGGGTCTCCTGTTAGATATCCTGCATATCCAATACTTCCTAACAGTAGCAAAATTACAGTTATGAAGTGGCTACAAAATAGTTTTATGGCTGGGGGTCAGCACAACATAAGAACTGTATTAACAGGTTGCAGCATCAGGATGGTTGAGAACCACTAGGTTAGAGCCCGCTTGGCCCTCGTGGTTAACAGAACACACATGTTGCTAATGTTAGGGGAAAAGACACAGAACTGATGAGCCCTCAGCTGTGGGAGGAAACAGGCTGGTTTGTCACTGTTGTTGTTGTTTTTAAAGGCTAAATCTTTGTGCAGTGCCTACCTGGAGCCAGGAGTAACGTTAGCAGGGTGAGTGAGTCGACGAGGGCTGAGGTCCACTCTGGAACAATACTTGAGTCAGCTGTAGAGGGAAAACACTCTTTTCGGCGTAAGATAATTGATCCCATGGGCAATATTTGGCAAAATCTGATAAGCGAGAGTCGAGAGGCCACCAGAATACCATCTCAGCTGTAAAATCAGGTGCGCTCACACAGTCATTCATGGGTGACCCTATCTCACAATCCTCCTGCTAGCAACAGTTGAGGATGTGAGATTCAGGGATGTTCACTGGGCTTGGATGCTAACCTTGCTGTGGTTTTGAGGAAATCGTTTCAATGGGGAAGCTTCCTTCCTCCCATGGAAGATGGGGTGCACACACATGGTGCACATTTCTGGGGTAGTTGTAGACTAAAGGAGGCTGGCTCATGCCTTGCCCACATGTAGGAGTGTAATATAACACAAGTGTGATCAGCAAAAGACTCCAGGATGGCAGTGCTCTCAGCGCCTGCCGAGTTTTAGCTGGCTCGCCCACAGACATAAGTCTGCTTTTCTTCCCATCGAGAGGCATGGTTCCCAGGGAACTTGCCGTCGAGGGGACCCGTGCCCTCGGCTATGGCTCAGTCAGACAGTACCACCATGGGCAAAACCATGGCCCCAGCTCTCCAGGATTGGAATGGATGCTCTATTTGCTTCATTTGTACCCCTTGGCTTCTCATGCCCCAGCTCACACAACATGCTCACTCTCCCTGTAGCCTTACCTTGGCATTTGGGCATGAGGAAGGAGTGTCTCTTGGGAGAGAAGAGGAATGTTTTAAAACTCTTTATTGTTTGAGAGAGAGAGGGAAAGAAAGGGAGAGAGGGAGAGAGGGAGGAAGAGAGGAAAAGAGACAGAGAGATTAGTGGTGGTAGGTGTGGCCCAAGGCATGCTTTAGTACATTTGTGGAAATGAGAGATCCACCTTCCTTCTACTGTGAAGCCAGGCAGAGCAGCAAATGCCCTTATCCATTGGATCACCTCGCTGGCCCAAGGCAGGCACACTTCATCTGGGCACTTGTTTATTCCCACTGCTAGCCTGTGAGCTCCTGAGAGGCAGAACCTGGTTATATTCAGCCTCATTTCCCAATAGTTATTTCACACGCGTTGTTTAGTAGGCGCTGTGGTGACTGTGTGTATAACAAGATGTTCAGTGCTGTGAGCGTCTCTTGCCTTTGGATGGATTCGAGAGAACTTGCACACCTCTCGGCTACTACTCCCTTCTAGTTAAATCCCCAGAAAGAGCAAACACAACAGAGAGAAATGGTGCGGCAGTAACGACTTGTCAATGTGTTCTAAGCACACGAGACAGACAGACGCAGAGAGAGGCTGACAGTTAAGCAATCCATACAAGTGACCTATGTGTGAGGTAGAAACCTCTGGGGAGCCCTCATGTGGACGCTCACTTTGGATGAGTTTGGCCAAGTACTCTGAAGACAGACCTCCCTTCCTGAAAACAGCCCCTCCCAGCCTCTGAATTTGTACGGATGCAACCTTCAAGCAATCTCTGCTAATCTTTGCCTTCCAAACACCCCACCCATCACTCCAGTTTCATGAGCATGCTGGCAGTTCACAGAGTGTTGGGGTGGGATAGATAGGTGACATCTGCATTCCTACCTCAAGCAGGATGTCCACAGAGACATAGCGAGGCTGGGCATATATAAAGGGGGGAGCTGTTTTCTTGATGGTGAACTCGAGTATGCTCGTGCATGTGCCTGTATGTGTGTGTGTGCATGTGCACCTGTGTGTACAACAGCCTAGTGGGAGGTCCTAACTGAGCTCCTTTCCTGTCATGGAAGTTACACAGAGTTGAGCTGATATCCTGGTGGGAGAAATCTCTGCATCAACTAGGACCAAATTACCACAAGCCAAGTGGCCTAGAAATTACAAACAATCATTCCCCCCCAAGTTCTGGAGATTAGAAATGCAAGATGGGGTGTGGCCAGGTTCCCTCAGTCAGGCTGCAGGCTCTTCTCCCCCTGCGTCTCCTGACACAGAAGCATGTGTAGAGAGTATCCTAGTGTATTTTTCTGTGTGCATGTATGTGTGTGTACTTGTGCGAGGGTACACACGCATGTGTGCACATGCTTGCGCAGGGCAGGGATTGATGCCCTACTGTCTTCCACCTTAGTTTGGAGTCAGGCTCTATTCACTAAACCTGATGGGGTTTAATGAAGCTGCCTTTACTTGCTCACTGACTAGGCTAGATTGACTGGCCAGCAGGCTGTGGGAATTCACTTGCCTCTGCCTCCCCAGGACGGAACTTACCTATGTGCACTATGGCTCCCAGAGTTTGCACGGGTCCTGGGGATCCAAACTCAGGTCTTCTTGCTTGCAGGACAGCCATTTTACCTGCTGAACCAGCTCCCCAGCCATGGGTGTCTTTATCTCCAAGAACACTCCACACTTAGGCCCTCATTAGCTCCTAAAGGCCTCACATTCTAATGACATCAGGTTGGAGGTCTGGATCTCAGCACATGGATCTGGGGAGCACAAGCATTCAGCCCACTATTTGTGAAGGTAACTATCGAGTCACAAGAGGCATGCCAGGGAAAGCATTCTTCTCATCCTGATCCAGTGCTGGCGAAGTCACTATTGCAAAGAGGTCAGAAGAGGAAAGGCTAGCCATTGTCGATGCATGCTTGGAGGCAGGCAGCTTTGGATTAAATACAGCACTGAACATCCAAGGTGCAGAGGCCTGGCTTGGGTAAGCAGATAGTGTTGTCTTAACACCGAGAACGAATACAAAGCTGTTGAACTGACTTGAAGTGTCTTAAAGAAGGCCACCATAAGGGGTGGGGTGGAGACTTTGATAAGAGACAGTGGGAGCAGTTAACTTAAAAATGGGAAGGAATCCTTCATTGCATAGGCAATAAGCTAGCTAATTGCCTCCCTAAACTGGTCCTATGCACTGGTCTATATGTACACATTTATGTTTTCCTCTTTCTCAGTTTGAAGACGCATCTTGAGGTAAGGCCATTTCATTTAGAGATGAGCCCCAAGTGTCTGCACTCAGTTATCACAACAGGTCTTGAATTCAGAAGTCCTTTAGAATATGAACTTGATCCATGAAACTTGAGCGTCCACCACGATAGAGCTTGAGTGAAAGGGGGCACGGAAGAAGGCCTTGGAAGAAGCCACAGGTAGAAGCAGGTGGCAGTGTGGTTGTACACATGGCAGGGAAGGTAGTCAACTTCACAGTTAGGCTGGTGTTTGTGGATTAATCCTCCTTTCTAGATTTGGCTTTCCGATGCTTCTAGATCTGACTCTGGGGGCTTGTGAAAGGGCTTATTTCCCCGTGGTGCTTCAGTACAGAGGTAGTTCTACAGTGCCCACTTAGGAGCTTTGGCAGAGCCCCTAAGAGAAAGCATTTCAGAGGACTCTTCACTTGTGGGATTCTGGAAATGCAACAGAGAGTTCAAGGCAGACACTGGCCCAGAGGGAGCCAGCTCCAGGGCTTCCTCTTCTCCCAACTCCAACCCCCTAGGCAATCATTTGCCTCTGTGCTCTTTTCAGTCTTTTCCTGGTCTCCTCTGAATTCAGGGGATTGTTCTGCAAGCTGCATGGGCCAGGGTTTGTCACTAACTGGGATGGGATTCATCTCCGGAGTTCAGTCTTGGAGACTTGGAGACCGAGGCAGGAGGCAGATGGGCAGATGGGCAGATAGGGAGGAAAGGGAGGAAGGAGGGAGAGAGAGGGGGGAGGGAGAGAGAGAAAGAGGGAGGGAGGGACAGAGAGAGAGAGAGAGAGAGAGCCTTCCCCTCTTTTCTCACTGCTCCAGGAGTGGTGGCTGGCTCACCTTATTCCCTCTCTGCTCATGGCCTTGGCCTTACCCCCAGCTTGCTGCCTCTTCTCTAGTAGGGATGGTACCCATACCTGTTGCTAATCTATGATAGTCCCAATGTTGCCTTCAGACTTTTAATCTTTTCCAGTTCCACCTTAAGTTCTCCCCATCGAGCTACCTGTAATGGAGCCTGAGTCTCCAGTTAGGTCCTAATTGTCACAGATTCCCAGGCAACATCCTTTCCCAACTTCCTCCCAAAGCCAGCACAAGAGGGATGAGGGACCAAGTCCCATTAAAACCACCCAGAGTGTCTTCATCAGCCCCTGGGCCCAGTGGCATGAACACAGCTCCATGTTCTCCCTTGTCTGAGGCCAACACCAACAGCCCCTAATGGTGGCAAGCATTGGTTTACATCATGAGGAACTGCCACGTTCAAGTATTCTGGACCTATTAAAATGGCAATTTCATGTGATTTGACCAGTAGGAAGAAAAAGTGGGTGGGGAAAAGATAAGTACATTGCCCATGATTGGCAGCCAATAATAAAGTAAAGCTATCATTTACTCCACAGTCAGCATTTTCAAAGTCTCCCAGGGCTCTTTAAATAGAAATATAATGGTATTTTCTCCCATAGTGCCTGGACTGACTGTGTGGGGTGGGGGTGGGGCTGCTGAGGTGGTCATTTCATCTTCCAAACAACCTTACAGTGTATAAGAAGATACCAAACTTACCGAAGGTCACAGCAAGGTCACCCCTCGAAGCCAGCCAGCTCGGCCCCAGGACTTGTGCGCTTTGTCCACTCCTATAAGGTGCTTCGAAATAGACAAATGCTCCTTTCATTTTACAAAGAAACCCAAGAGATGGAGATTACTGAATAGCTTGCCCAGAGTCACACAGCTAGGAACAAGCTCAGACAGCATTTGAACTCCAAGCCACCGGATCCCAAGCTCATGGGCCTGTCCCTTCTTTATCCTTGCTTGCCCACAGGCTCTAACGTGCGCTTCTCCTCTTCTGCGGATTCTTCTGTCTTTGCTGGTAATAATGTGCAGATCCTCCCATCTTCCTCAGGCGTCAATCACTGTTGAATTCAGTGAGTTTCCCTCATTACTATGCCTTGAGGCCTTACCTGTGTGTGGACCATAAAAAGAAAATTACAGTGACTTGCATTAGGATTTCTAACAACACAAGGATTTAGATCTCTCTCACCTTGTATGCCACCCAGACTCTGACCTCACTCCCCAGACTTGCATCTAAAATTTGGCATTGAGTAAATGGCCTTGTTTACAGTTTATAAGCGTGTTTAAGGCTATATCTGCTGCATGCTGAGAAGCATGAACAGCAGACCCCACTTGTGTTCAGTGGTGTTTCAAGATACCGGTCCCTAAGGGGTTCTTTGGGGCAAGGGCTGTAGTATTTAAATTGGCCACAAGGGGGCTCCATTTCTTTTCTCTAGATGTTCATAGTTCTAACAGCTTCTGGGGCCACAGATGTGAAATGCTATTCTGGACACAGTAATTAAACCACATTTAGTGCAATTTACCCAAAATAAGTGAAATGATTTGTTTGGTGGAATAATGAATTCTATCATTTATCTAACCTCCAAATACAAAGAGGGAAGCCTTTAAATAAAATGAATTAGTTTTGCAGAAGATCTTCCCTGGAAAATCTCCCATTCCTGTTCGGATAATAACATTTGAAAATCTAAAACTCCATTTTATATTTTCTTAAACACCACTTCCCAGCTCTTTGAGATTGGAAATCTTGATGAAAACTTCGGGAAAAGTGGTAGAACTGGTAAGTGAAATGATCATGTGATGTCATTCTGGGGAATTAAGTTCACAGGTAAGAGGGGGATGGAGGGCCAAGCAGGACCACTAAACCAATCAGCAATGTAAGTGCTGGGCAGAGGTTAGAACCATCCAAACCTGGATGCTCAGGGGAAGGACCTTGGCGCAGATCATTACAAGTGGGCTCAGTGAATATGGCTCTGTAGCCGTTGAGCATCCAGATGCGCACTGTTGATGGCCAGGCGTTCTGAATATGTTTGTCCCAGGGAGTGGCACTATTTGGAGGTGTGGCCTTGTTGGAGTAGGTGTGGAGTGGGTGTGTCACTGTGGGCATGGGCTTTAAGACCCTTGTCCTACCTGCCTGGAAGCCAGTCTTCTCCTCGAGATCTTCAGGTGAAGATGTAGAACTCTCCCTACATCTCCTCCCTCACCATGCCTGTGTGGTCCCTGCCTTGATAATAACAGACTGAACCTCTGACCCTGTAAGCCAGCCCCAATTAAATGTTGTCCTTATAAGAGTTGCCTTGGTCATGGTATCTGATCACAGCAGTGAAATCCTAACTAAGATGCCAGGTGAAGGATATCACTGGCAAAAGTTAATGGAGACCCAGCTGTAGACAGAGGCCTCAACTGCTACCCCAGGGAAGACAGAATGGCAGTTTTGAACTAGGAGAAAATAGCTTAATACTTACCCAGCTTTCCCTTTGGCTGCTCAGCTGATATTCAGGACACACTTTTTGCTCACACAGCACAACAAACAGCCTTGGGCTTCAGCTGTAGACACTAACACTTTCTATTTCCTTTGACTTCCATATACGTCAGAGGATTCCATGGGTCCCCGGCACAGTACTTCTGAGGAAGAAATATGATTTCTCTCACTAGGCGGGACTGACCAGCACCTCCTTCCCTACCTGCTAGTTCATGGGGATCAGAACCACCGTGTGACCTACTGCTTGTTTCCACTTTCACACCAGAACAGCGCTTGTCCCTCAGTGGAAGTGTTTCTCTATTATGAAAACAGACCTCCACACCAGAACAGCCCTCATATCTGGGACAGCAGGCTGTCATTTGGAAAGTGGCTATGAGGTACAGTAGTGACAGAAGCCTCTCCCAAGCCCACCTTGGTCCTGGGACCCAGGAGTTCCCTCCTGCCTGTGAGGGAAAATGGGCCATTGTTGGTCTCTTCTTCAAAGTACTTATGGCATCCAACCTTCCCAGTATTTCCCCCACATCGTGGTGTGATGGAGGCTCTACTAGCTGTTTGCTTTCTGTAAGAACCCCTGCTCCATGGACATGAATGTTCATGTGTGCATATGTGCTTTGTGCGTGTATGTGAGTGGAAATATATCTGGGGTCAGAATCAATATTTTGTGAAATTCTATGCATGTGAAGAAGGGTCCTTGAAAAAATATAAGGATAGAAAGCAGGATTAGACCGATTTTCTTGCATTTATTGTTTTCTTTCTGTCTTTCTTTTATTTCTTTTGAGGGAAGAGTATCATAGTGCATGTATGGCAGTCAAAAGAGAACTTGCTACAGTCAGGTCTCTCTTTCCACCATGTAGATCCGGGGACTTGAACTCAGGTCTTTGGGCTTGATGGCAGGTGACTTTATACTTTGAGCCATCTTGCTGGCCATATGTGTGTGTGTGTGTGTGTGTGTGTGTGTGTGTGTATCCATGTATATGTCTATACATGTTATTTAGTAAATATTGAATATCTAATATATGTTAAAGCATCCAGGACTGAGTTACTAATAATGAACAGGGGTTCAGTTAGCTCACAGTTCTGGACTAAGAAGTATGTGATCATCTTAGAGAGCCACAAGAGGGATTGGAAACTGGCCTCACAACCTCACCTGTTACCCACTCCTCAGTGGCCCATCTCCAAATTCCACTAACATTTTGGGGGAGTCAAGCTTCTCACATGTGAATTTTAGCAGAGCTTCACTAACTTCTGTGGTTTTGTTTGCTTGCTTGTTTTGGTGATGGCAGAGAAAACTTCAGCAGAACAGTATCATAGATGTGCCATCAGCCCCGCCCTTTGCCCTCTGCTCTCTCTACTTGAGGATTCATGATAGGCCAAGGTCTTTCCTGAAGGTGGGTCAGGTTTCCACCCATGTCTCCAATTCACCATGAGTCTGTCAGGAAGAAGATTAGAAAGGGAACTAGAAGCCAGGCAGTGGTGGCGCATGCCTTTAATCCCAGCACTTGGGAGGCAGAGGCAGGCGGATTTCT
>NW_022196905.1:68681815-68701998 GCF_008632895.1 Mastomys coucha | reverse complement strand
GAAAAGAAAAAGGGAACTAGAGACTAGGGTGTCCTTGTATTTTAGACACATGCTGATTTGAATTTGACTTGCCTTTAGCTTTTTCCGAGGATCATGATGTCATCAGAAGTCCCCTACATTCACCTGATCCTAATGTTGCTGCACATTATGTACATACACAGCTGAATGTAGTCCTTCAATTGAGAAGGTGTAAGGATGAAAGCACCTGCCTTGCACTTGCTTTTGTGTTGCTGAAGCAGCCATGTTTAGGCTTGATGCTAGCTTTCAAGATGGACTCCCTTCAGAATCCAGCACCATAATCACACCACACACTAATTCTGCCCAGAACTTTGACAAACATTTAAAGTGTTATGGTAGGATTCAGTGACTTACACCTTGGGAGGCTGAGGCAGTAGGATTGCCATGAGTCTGAAAACCAACCTGTACTATATAATGATTTCCAGAACAGCCTATGCTATGGAGCGAGCACCTGTATCAAAAAAATAAATAAATAAAAATTTAAAAAGTAGATTACAGTGCTATAAAGCCACTCCATTCACCATTTAGGACAGAATCCTAAGAACTATCTCTCTAATTGAGGTCCAAAAGCGACATTCCCCAGGCCTCAATCCAATTCTGAATGGCCACTCAATTTACCATAGAACAAAAGCCTCCTCCTTCACTTTGATTTAATTGACTTTGTCACATGTCAGTAGTTTGCTTTATGGTTAAATTCTTATCACCCTTATGAGGATAGAAAGAAGAAAATGGAATTATTCTTTAAATGTACGTATTCACATTTCCCCCAAAAACCTTTAATAAGGATCTATTGTATACCAAGAATAAGGTAGGCATAGAATATCTCATTACACATGTATCTGCAAGGCAGGCCAGCCTTTGCAGCCTGGTAGAGTAAAAAACATGATTAAAAACCTAATTTCCTGGTTTATCACCTTGTGAGAAACCCAGGCCATTCCAGGCCCTCCTCTAGTCTGGGGTGTCTGGTGTCACTGTGTCCTCTTTCTCCTCACTACATGAGGCACTTCTGGAGGCACACATATGCTCTGCACCACTGAGATCTGAGGGTAGACACAGACCTGCTGTGTGTCAGAGTCAAAGGAAGGCAGCATCAGGATGGGAAGCCATGCTAATGAGGGACCTGAAGGGAGTAAAGACCCGGAGTCCATGAGCTGGCCTGGAGTGGGGGCAGGGCCAGCTTCTCACCCTAGTCCTTAAGCTGTGGATGCCCCATGAGTACAGAGGGGTCAGTGCCACACACAAGAAGGCATCATGAATAGGTGCACGTGCCCCTCAAATCCATGTGTTGAAATCCCAGCCCATGTGACTGTCATAGGAAGTAGAGCTTCAGAAGGTGCATGGTATATTGCTTAGTTGTCTCATCACTGTGCCAAGATGCCTGGTAGAAGCCATTTAAGGAAGGAGATGTTTGTGTTGGTCATTGTAGGAGTGGTTCCAATGTTAAGGTCCTATTCCCCAATTGGTTCTTGATCCATCAAGAAAGACACCAGTGACCAATGACTGATAAAGGGGTGGGTCACTTAGAGTTGCTAGGGAGGATGCAGGTAGAATCAGGAGATTGGGAGAGAAGAAGCGGGAAGGAGCTACTGGAGATAACGCCAACCAGCCAAGTGAGGTTTCAGTCTGAATGTCCAATGGCCACTCTATCCTATTATGCCTGGGGTGGCATGGGAGGTTTAGCATTGGTGCTCAGTCATCGGGTTAGCAAAGGCATTTAAGATGAACTGGTGCCTCAAAAGAGGAATGGATACAGAAAATGTGGTACATCTACACAATGGAGTACTACTCAGCTATTAAAAGCAATGAATTTATGAAATTCTTGAGGAAATGGATGGATTTCATCCTGAGTGAGGTAACCCAATCACAAAAGAACACACATGGTATGCATTCTCTGATAAGTGGATATTAGCCTAGAAGATCGGAATACACAAAGTACAAACCATAAACCACAAGAAACTCAAGAAGAAGGAAGACTAAAGTGTGGATACTTCGTTCCTTCTTAAAAGGGGGGACAAAATACAAATGGAAGGAGTTGCAGAGACTATGGTGCAGAGACTGAAGGAAGGACAATTCAGAGACTGCTCTACCTGGGGATCCTTCCCATATTCAATCATCAAATCCAGACAGTATTGTGGATATCAGCAAGTGCTGGCTGACAGGAGCCTGATATAGCTGTCTCCGGAGAGGCTCTGACAGTACTTGACTAATACAGAAGAAGTAGAGGCTCACAGCCGTCTATTGGACTGAGTACAGGGTCCCCAATGAAGGAGCTAGAGAAAGGACCCAAGGAGCTGAAGGATTTGCAGCCCCTTCGCTCGAACAACAATATGAACTAACTAGTACCCTCAGAGATCCCAGGGACTAAAACTCCAACCAAAGAGTACACATGGGGGGACTCATGGCTCCAGCAGCATATGTATAACAGAGGATGGCCAAGTCGGTCATCAATGGGAGGAGAGGACCTTGGCCCTGTGAAGGTTCTATGCTCCAGTGTAGGGGAATGTCAGGGCCAGGAAGTGAGAGAGGGTGGGATGGTGAGCAGGGGGAGGGAGGAGGGAACAAGGGATTGTTTTAGTTTTAGGTATTTATTTATTTATTTATTTATTTTTCTTATTTTATTTTATTTTTTCTTTTGGAGGGGAACCTGGGAAAGGAGATATTGTAAATAAAGAAAACATCTAATAAAACAAAAAAACAAAACAAAAAAAATAAAGAAAGCTTATGCTTTAAAACAAAACAAAAACAACCAAAAAACCAAACCAACCAAAACAAAACAAAAAAGATGAAATGGTGCGTGTGCCTGTGCTTTTCATCAGCAGATCTAATATTCTCTGGGCAGGGGCTGGTAGCACAGCCTGTTCCCAGAGTTAAAGCGGAGTAGCCAAAGTTACATGCTTCAGCTCTAGACACTAACACTTTCTATTTCCTTTTACTACCATATACGTCAGAGGATCCCATGGGTCCCGGGCACAGTACTTGTGAAGAAGAAATATGATTTCTCTCACTAGGCAGGACTGACCAGTACCTCCTTCCCTACCTGCTAGTTCATGGGGATCGGAACCACCGTGTGACCACAGTGTCACAGTGTCAGAGGGCTGTGCCTCATTGTAACAGGGAAGGCAAACTAGAAGGGCCCTGTCTGTGGTGGTGGCAGTCCTTGATGGGGACATTTTCATGAGACACAGGCCAGGAGTAATGAGCATGGTTGGAACTAGACTTGGGTACAACCTTCTCATGAATGGCCAGCGCTCTGCTACACTATTGTGAATATCCAGATGAACTTTTTTTAAAAAATATTTTTTAAAGGATTTCATTTATTTATTTTATATATATGATGAGTGCACTATAACTGTCTTCAGACACACCAGAAGAGGGCATCGGATCCCATTACAGATGGTTATGAGCCACCATGTGGTTGCTGGGAATTGAACTCAGGACCTCTGGAAGAGCAGCCAGTGCTCTTAACCACTGAGCCATCTCTCTAGCCCTCTAGATGAACTCTTATGGGTACCCTTCCCATGAGGCACCTGACTCCTGATTTCATTCAGGTCCGGCAGTAAGCATTACGTCTGCTCACGGTTCTTGCATCCTGACTTGCCTATGGCTAGGTGGATGTCTCCACCCATGTGACATGCCACTTGTTTAGTCAATGGAAGGTAAGAAGATAAGGTCGCCAGAGAGTTTTTAGAAGCCAGAACAAGGTTGTCTATGACTCGTAAGGTCTATGCTAGGATAGAGCATGCATAAACTAGAACCCTCAACAACTTCAGCAAGTACAGTTTCCCTCTAAATCCACACTGGGCATGTGACATGAGTTGGAAATAAACTTGGGTTGTATTAAGGAGTTGAAATACGTTAGTGCAACATAACCTTGTCTATCCTGACTGATGCAAAGTCCCCAAATGTCTGGAGTTGCAGGGAGTATATACCACAGGGATCTTTGGATTCCAGCCACCAGGAAGCCAAACCAAGTCAGAACACAGTTGAAGTACAGTGGACAGTGGCTGTTATCTCCTAAAATTCATGCTGAAATCACCATCATCTTGGCTTCTTCTGTCTTGATAGACATTACTAGATTGATGTTAGATTCCGTAACTGCCAGGGATATGTCACTGCAGTCAGAAATGAACGAAGGTAATTAGGACTTAGTTCTACAAAGCTGGTTTTTTAAAGAACAGCTAGCCCTCAGTTAAGGGCTCTGACAACTCATGTGAGTCTGAGCAGTGGCCCTGGCTCACTCTGTGAAGTGACAGCAGCAGGCAGCTCTCTACAGTGTTGGGGGCATAAGGAAAGTACCAGTGCGTGGAGAGTGACCAGGTTGTGTGCTCCTTGCTTGCTCCTGACACCCTGTACCCTCAGACTGTATTTCCTGTGAACTTCACAAGGGGGAAATGGGAGACCCCAGTGACTTGGGATTTGGGGATTTGTGGCTGGCCACAACCAATGGGATCTATTTAGTGAGGAGCTGAGGTGGCAGGTTTGATGCCAGAGGTCTGGCCCTTGGGTCCTCAGCCCCTGGATAGGATCCTCTTCGTAGGCTGTAGTCTCTGAGAAATGCCTCACCAGTCTGACTCTCTTGAACTGCTATCAGCTAGCAAGCATCTCAACAGAATTTCACCACCTCTCCCTGGATGTACCTGGGAATGACTGTGGGGATAAAGATGTGGTGAGGAAAGGTCTCTGACTTACAAGCCTGTGCTCTGTTGGCAAATTGCAGCTCATGCCTAAATCCAGGGGCTCGCTGCATTTGTCTGTAAGATTTTCCGCAAAGCTGAGGTTCCGTTTGTCTGGCCATTCCTTCACTCCGGCTGTTACGGCATGGGAAGTGCAGAGAGGACAGTTGAGAGACCTGCTGTGGTCCATGGCCTGACTGGCCCTTTACAGAAACAGCTTGTAGACCTCTTTCAAGTGGGTTCCGAGTCTTTCTGGGAACCTGAATCTGAGAATTTTTCTCTTAAAGGCCAGTTCCATGAGGCTTCTGGGAGTTGTGTTAATGGAGAAAACTCAGGCGATAGGGGACTCGCACAAGGAAGGGAGGTGACATCCAGTGGCTGTGAGGTTATAGCCTATAACAGCCACCTTCTCTGTCAGTTTAAAAGTTGGGTTTGCCTCTTCTAATCTCTGCTCCCGGGAAAGTGGGAAAGCAGAGGTGGCTCCCACCACCACAGCTGGTCCACCGAAAGAGGAAACCAGGGCTCCCTGATCATGGTGCTACCCACACCTCTCTTCCCTTGTTGTTATGGGGGGGTCCTAGGTGGCCAGAGTCTAATGTGGTACACAGGTGCTGACTTTGTCTCTTTAGGTCCTCTGGGTTTTCTAATGACAGCAGGCAATTTTGTGCCAGCTCCAAAGAAACCTTTTACTGCTATGTCTCCCCATAGACATAAAGAAGACAGTACAGGAGTTTGTGACACCCCCTTGATTTTTACAGGGGAGATGTAAAATGTCAAGGATCAAGCTAGACAGGAAGGTCCCATGCAACAGTGGCATTCCCATGAAGATATATCCACTGCCTTTCCACTGAAATGCCCAGGCTACCTCATACTAGCAGTGAACCCTGGCCATGTAATTGACCCAGTAAGTCACTGTGCCATAAAGCCTAGGATCTTCTAAGAAGTGCAATGACTTGGACTCCAGTCTTCACATGGATAATGAACTGAAACCATCTACAGGATGTAATCCCTCAGGCTGACACTGTGACATCACCGCACATAGACCTGGCCAACTTTAGCATCAGTGGTACCTCTCTAACGAAGCCATCTTGGCCCAGGAGTGGTTCTGGGACCTCTGTGCTGGGAGCTGTGAGGAGGAATCTTCCACAGTCTGTCACTCAGTTCTCAATGAAGATGATTGGGACGTCATACAGGGCTCACATCCTTCCTCCTGCTCCAGTGTTGTCATGGAAACATATTCAATTCATCTCAGCAAATATGGGCAGTGTCTGAGGAGCAAGGTATGTCCCTACAGAAGCCAGAGGGATGGGGCTGCAAGATAACTGTGGCATGGTTGCCATTGCCCTCAAAGCCACAAAGGAGACAACTCCTGAAATAAGGAAGACAAGAGGGGAGCCATAAAAGCAACCCCAAAATGACATGTCTGGGTTTACATCTTACCTCAGCCACAACAGGCAAAATAAATGGTTATGTTCATTAATTAACTCATCTGAGAAGTATTGGTTGAAGACCCAGTGGGTACCATATAGCCAAGACTCAAGGACGTTTGGATAGCTCAACTTAAAGGCGGTACCCTTCCTTGTTCTGGTGGAGCGTCCATGTTCTAATGAAAAGACAGACACTATTACATGGGAATGAGGAAACCAGTGCAGTTTCTGAGGGTGAGGGGGGCTAAGAAGAAAATAGGCAGATGGGCAAGATGGCTCAGCATGGTGGCAAACAAAGAGTGAAGAATGCCAACTTATGAGAGAGGTGGGAGGGTCTGATGCATACAGTGGATTTCAGGCTGGAGTGTAGCTCAGTGGGAGACGGCTTGCTTAGTATTCCTGAGTCCTTAGGATCCTTCCTCACCCATGTTCTATTTCCAGTGCAGAGTACATACACACAAATTATTTAACTCAAAACCTAGCTGGAGGGAACTGCTCTTCAATATTATTTAACATAGTATAAAAACCCAGGGTTTTATGTGGTCTGTCCTGAAGGATTTGAAGTGAGTGCTGGGTAGTGAGGGGCCAGGACTTTACCCAGCTCTTACCAAAGAATAAAGTTCCAGTGAGCAATTGCACGGTCGATGTCTCTGCTCTCGCTTCCTACATGTCCCAGTAGTTTTTTTTTTTTCCAGATGTTTAACCACATTTAATTAGAATAACATGAATGTCTTTCTCTCTTCTAATCTACAGATTATATAAAGACAAGAACAAGCTCCCTTCTCTGGTGTTTAAATGAGATGTGGCGTTTCGCATGTTTGCATGACTAAACCTGCATGAATGAGGGGCAGAGGGAAGGCACCAGAGGCAGGAAGTACAGTGTGAATCCCAGACTATTGGAAAGGAACAGGTAATGAATCAGCTATGTGGGAACCTGGGACCTGGAGAGAGAAGCATGTGGACTGAGATAGACCAGCTAGGACAAGTGGCCCGAGACCGTGAAAACCTGAGGATCCCGGATCACACTAGCACAAAGGTCTATGGGAAACCTGTTTCTGCTCTTTCAAATGGGAGCTGAAAAGAAATCATGGCCTCTGGAGCACATTGCGGGGATGAGGCCAGCTTGCTGTGGCTACCATAGGACTGTCCAGAACCCTATAACACTCAGCTTACTACATATAGGAGCAGACTCCTAGAGGACATATCTGCTTAGATATTAACCATAATAGAAGATATATACTTGGCACTCATGACGTGTCAAGTGTTTTTGCTAGGCATTTTTGTTGGTCTTGGTAACATCTCTACAACTAAGAGTTCTTACCACTCTTGTCTAAATGTGACAGTCTGAGGCTTAGAGGTGCTAAGTAAATGACCTGTCCAAGGTCACCTAGGTAGGAGCTGACAGAGCCTGTATTGACAGTAGAGCCGAGGCTGTTCACACTCTTGGCACGGTCTTTTTATGTCTCTCAGATGTATATGGTAAGACCCTAACCCTTGGGTGATGGTAGTAAGAAGTGACACTTGAAGAGGTGACTGTGTCAGGAAAGTCAAGCCCTCTGAGAACAGTGCCCTTCCACAGGCCCTGGAGAGGTAACTTGCTGCTACTGTGCAAACACAGCCGAGAGACATGATTTACAATGCAGAGGAGGCCTTCTCTAGATGCCAAATCCTCTGGTGACTTGACCTAGGATGTCCAAACCTCCAGAACCAGGGAGAAAAAGATTTTTAAATAAGGTACTCAGTTTATGACATTTATTATATCAGCTTGCACAGACTAGATGACTATTTCCCATCCGCCGAATTCTGTTTAATTATTGCCTAAGTCCTCCCTCTTCTTGGCAGTAGACGCAGAGGCAAGGACTGAGAACTCATGCTTCCTTTGGGGACGACATAGTCTGGGTAGGAGGAAAGTGACTCAGTGGGTGGGAGGAGGGACGAGATGGGCATGTCCCTGGTGTGGGCCACAGCTTGATGAAGAGCTATGGAGGGTATTAAGTGAGGGTTAAGCAAGGCTGTCTGTGACAGGATGGATGGTGGCCTCGGCTATGGTGTGTCTAGTCCTAATTCCAGGAACCCACAAACGGCATCTTTCCTAGGCCAGAAGTTCCTCCAGATGCAATTATTTTGTAATAACAAGCTCACACTAGAATGTCTAAGCAGGTTTTCCATCTAATGCCAAGAGATCTACAGAACAGATGGACAGACAGAAGAGGAGGCACACTTGACAATGATAAGAAACGGAATTGCCCCAGACAGCAGTTCTCACCCAGTGGGTCACAACCCTTTGGTGGTCAAATGACCTTTTCACAGGGGTCACCTAAGACCACCAGAAAACACAGGTATTTACACTATGATGCATAAAAGTGGCAAAATTACTGTTACAAAGTAGCAATTAAAAATAATTTAATGGTTGGGGAGGTCACCACAACATGGGGAAATGTATTAAAGGGTCACAGCATTAGGAAGGCTGGGAACCATTGCCCTAGATAGAACCTATAGGAAGCGTGGAGCTGCTCACACACTGATGTCTGACTTCAGGCCTACAGACCCAAGAGAGAGTAAGTTTCTGTTTAAGTCATCCTGTTTGGGCCACCCTGTTTTAATGGCCTCCAGACATTAATCTCATGTACTTGGTCATGTGAGATGACTCCATATAGTCTATTCTAGGCAGCTTAGAAGTCCACATAAGAAACAAAGAGGGTATTTATCTACCTGAAAATCTCCTCTTTGCTCGGGGTGAAATTTGCTCTACAAAAGCAGTTACTTTGTCTCCCATGCAGCTACCGAGTTTGGGTGGGAACTTCATGAAAAGCTGGAAGCCATGCTCCATTTAAGAGCTCATACACAGCAAAAGACACTAATAGCAGGTCACGGGGCTAGAGGCTCTGAACCCATAGCGTCTGATCAGCCCTAGGTGCTGAAGCTGCCCAGGGCCAGGTAGAATTCATGGGTCCCAATAGCCACAGGTTCAGTAAATAGTGAGATATTCCCGTGGTACCAAGGACACTCCAAGAGGGGGAAAAAAAACCCCAAAACAAAAAAAAAACCAAACCTATAATTTATGCCATTTTAGAAAACCCTCTTCCAGCCATTTTAGTCCCAATAGTCCTGTGGAGTATCCACCAGTTGCTGCTTCTCCAATGTGAAGTCATGACGTCGTCTCTGCTGAGTAAGCCCGCAGGCCAGCTCTTCTGGCACCTACCCCATTCCTGCTCCTTTGACTTGTTTTTTCTTAAAGTATGACAAAAAAGACTTAGGGTTTGTGAGCTCCTCTGACAGGACAGGGTGGTCTTGGGATACAATAACATGGACCAGTCGTGCGTTATAGCAGTCCTCTCTTGAAGCCCCACCGGAGAAACTCCCCATCCCCGACCCCTGCT
Source organism: Mastomys coucha (assembly GCF_008632895.1). Classification (NCBI taxonomy): domain Eukaryota; kingdom Metazoa; phylum Chordata; class Mammalia; order Rodentia; family Muridae; genus Mastomys; species Mastomys coucha. The sequence continues at coordinate 68,692,500 of NW_022196905.1, read as the reverse complement.
TCTTTCCCAGGTGGCAGTAGCATTTTCCTGCCTGTGTTTGTGGGACCAGTGCATAGGAAGAAGCCACAGTAACTATGAAGGAGACATGGGCTCGGGAGTCCTGGGCTTCAGGACTATGAGCAGAAGCTATCTACCTCGGCCTTGTGGGGACAAGGATTGGTTTGCTAATGCCTCCTAACAAAATACCACACACTTGGTGTCTTAGCCTAACGTGCATTATTCTCACAGGCTGGAAATTCGAGATCAAGTTGGAAGCAAGTTTGGCATCTTCTGAGATCTTTCTGTCCTCTTGCTACGTCCTCATGGGGGTCTTTACGTACACATGGCCCTGATGTCTGCATGCTCAGACTTACTCTTTGGACAGCGACACCCGTCAGAGTGGACTAGGGCTCAGTTAACAGTATCTGTCCGCTTAAGTAGACCATGAGATATCCTCGTATCTGATCTTACTCTGAAGTTCCGTTGTAAGGCTACTTCTGAATTAGCTTGGCATTCCCATGAGGAGACTGAGGGAAGCTGGTTTCTCTTCCTGCTGTGGGTAGCTCTCATCCAACCAATTGAAAGCCTGAGACCAATAAAAAGGTCTTTCTCTCCTCTGAGTAAGAAAGGATTCTTCCTGGCTGCTGGCCTTTTCTTCAGGTCCTTGGCTTTTGCCAACTTTGGGACTCCCCAAGCCTCTACCTGGTAGCCTTCAGGCTCGAACTTATACAATTATTTCTCTTGGGTATCCAGCCTTTTGCTTGGATTGAAGCTATCCTGTCAGCCCCCCCCCCCCCCCCCCCCCCCTCCAGGGTCAGTCTGCAGCTTACCCTGCAGCTCTTTCAGCCTTGAGATATTTTTTGGTCTCCCTAACTGCCTACACCAATTCCCTTAAGCTTGTTTGTGTGTTTGTGTGTGTGTCCATGGCTTTGTGTCATAGATGTGTGCCATTGCTTCTCCTTCCCTGGAGAATCCTGGTCAACCAAGCACCTACTCAAGAGTCTTTTAATTTAATCACCTGGGTTTCCAAATATAGTCCCACCCTCAGATGGTGGGGATCCGATACATGAACTCCAACAGGATCCTGCTTGGTTCCTAATGGCCGTCAGACAATCCTCTCTGTCCTTGGCATTGCTCTTTACTGCAGAGAGAGTTCTTGACTGCTGACTTAGGGTGGAAACTCACTAGGTTGACTAGCCCATGAGAAAATGAGAAGGTGTTGGGACTCTATTCCCCTAGAGCATGCTATAGTTCCTTCTACTTTCAAAGGATCATGGAACCCAGACTTGGGCTAGTGTGCATATCAATGATATCAAGGTGGTGGCTAACTCTGGGAGCTCTCCCCACCACACCTTAGTTTGTGCACTTCTGGTTGACTTTAAAACAATGCCATTCACCCTTGCTGTGAAAATCATCCAGACAGGGAGGGGGTCATTTGACTTGGAGTGGGGGTTGGGGTGGCACCACGGCCACAGAACTTTCCAGCTGAACCTATCGAAATGTCTTGACTGCTACCTGGTCAATGTCAGTTACTAATCTGGAAGAATTAATGCAGTAATAATTGGGCCATATTCAGCAAGCACTAATTTCTTCCACTATACTAAATCAAGCCTCATGATGGTTTCGAAATAAACATGCCATTCCCTGGAGGCTGAGTCCCCCACACCAGCAGCTGGATCCTGAGTAGCTCTGGAAGGGTTTGGGTGGCCCCGTGATGGGACTCAGTCCTCGGAGTGATCACTTTGGATCTGACTGGACATGGCCATCTTTTAAAGAGGGAGAAGAGGCTGAGCTTTGTATCTGGACAGCATCCGAGGATGGTTCCCCGGGGAGGAGCCTTTCCAGGAGTCTGTCTCCACAGCAGGTGCAGTGCTTGTCATTTTTGTCTCCGGGGGAGCTGTTACGGTTCCAGTCTTCTTGGGGGGAGCCTGGAGTGCCACTGCAGAGTCACTGGAGCTAGAGGCCCTGAGAGAGTAGATTGAAACACCCCCAGGTCAGCTGGCAAGTAAGCCCCAGAGGAAGTATCTAACAGACTCTCACATGCAAGCAAACAGGAAAACCAAAGAGTGGAGGACAAGCGAGCCAGCATGCTCATCTTTGCTATGCCTGTGGGGGAGGCTGCAGATCTCAGATGCTGATAAGCAAGGATGGACCAGATGGGTGAGTGAGTGATGCTAAGTACAGTGTGTTGTGTGTGTGTGTGTGTGTGTGTGTGTGTGTGTGTGTCTGCAAGTACTATATGTAACTGCCTGATAGGGACTGGAGATGCTCTATGTAAAGTCACAGAGGTCATAATTTCTCTGCCCCCTTCCCTCTTACACATGCATGCTCGCACACATGTGCATGTTGTGAGCATCCCCCCAGGCCAAGCCCTCTGATTGGTGCTTGGGCGCAGAGATGTAGCTCTTGCCTTTATCTTCCTCCTCTGCTGGGTGTTTCTCACCCCCTTCTCTCCTCCCCTCTGCCTCTTCTGTTTCTCCTTATTCCCTCTAGGATTAAAATCTACACGACTTTCATGAGAAACTTAATATTCTGCCCAGTGGAATCATTGCTTCGGAACCTCTCATTAGTTAATCTCCAAATAAGTAAGTTGGGATAGAATCCTACCTATTTCTCCCATAACTTCCATGTGTACATAGGAGGGTCTCCTACCCTGAGATGCGGCTCCCTAATTTGTTGCCTGGTACCCAGCTCTCCAGGAGCGGTTTATCCACCCACAGGCTTCTAACATCAGTGTCTTATAAAGCCTCTTGCGAATTCCCTCCCCTTCCTTCCTCTGCTTATCCTGTCAATCAGGATGAAAGAAATTAAGCTGTGTGAGTCTGGACATCTCCCTGTGGTGCCAGCTTATAGCCCCAGAACTGCGGGCAAGCTGCTCGGTGGCCATGTTGCCTGGGTCTGGACTCAGATGCAGAGAGCCATGCGGGGATGAGACTTCCAAGCCACCTTCCGTTCGCAAGAGCAATGACACTGTCCATGGTGCACTGGCTGTACTGTACACTGCACAGTGAGCTCAGCTGAGGGGCCACTCTGCTGCTCGAAGCCCCCAGCCATGCGCTCTGTGGGGATCTGGGGTTTGTCCCCATGGAAGAAGGATTTTGCTGCTATCTATGCCTGTCCCATGCTGTTGGCGCTGAGGGCACATCTGTGTAGAAGGGACACCTGTTTTCAAATTCATACAGAGGAGCTATATATGTCAACTCTGATTAGAACAAAACTACAAACTGACCTAAACATTTTTTTTTGAAAAATTGTTAGTTTGGGGGTCTATTTTAGAGTCATCATGGAGTTAGTGCTACTGCTTTTCTATTGGATCCCAGACCTTATTCGTGTGTGTCTGCTAGGCACCTGGGACTGTAAGAGGGGGTTAGTGTACCCCTTTCTTTGCAGTGGTTAGCTATTCCTCTTACCACAGTGACTTTGGTCTTAGAGATGGGACGTTTTGGTTAACAGATTGTAGGCAGCCAGGTCTAGTCAGAATACACTTTTGTAATCCCAGCACTTGGAAGGCCTAAGCAGGTGGCTTACTACTAGCTAGCTTTAGGATAGCTTAGGCTACATAATGAGCTCAAGGCTAACCTGAGCTACATATTGAGAACCTGTCTGAAAACAAACAGAAAATAAAGTCAACAGGGTCATAACGCGCCAGTTATAAACCAAGGCTGCATGGATCACGGTTCATTCTACCAGCCTTCCTGTGGTCTATCGTCTGCAGTGATCATGCTCTCTGGCAATTGTTGCCCTTTGAAATCAAACAGGTACAGAACACCTGAGCCTGACCCAATGCTTGGAGGCCAGACAGAATGGGCAAGAGTAGCTGACTGCAGCCAAACCACAGTGAACAAACAAGTGCACATGACACAGGATTGTTTGTTATGCAGCAGCCCTATTGCAGTAACAGTTAGCTTCTGTACTGCTAAAGAAAGGGTCTCATGTAACCTAGGTGGGGCTCGAACTTGCTGTATAACTGAGGATGATCTTGAACTCTGGGCCCTCCTGCCTCAACTTTTCAAGTGGTGGGATTGCCTCAGTCTACCACCATGCTTAGTTTTGCCTAACTGGAAACACAAAAAAGTCTCGGTCATGCCCTAAGGTATATTTCTATTCTATATAAGAGAAAATAATAATGGGTTAAATGACTTGCATGAACTAATGTCTGATAGATCCAGCATTAATGCCCATGTTTACCTCATTCCAAAGCCTGCTACCTTTTTGCCTTCCTCGCAGTATTTTGTTCCTAAAGATATTTTAAGTAATTAGTTCATTGCTTGGTTTTACTTTTTTAAGTCTGGGTATGTGGTTCACGTGGACATCTGTGTAGGGGTATGTGCAAGTATACTACATGTATGCATGTGTGCACATACACTGCATGTACATGTTTGTGTGGATGCATGTGCATATGTGCTGCATGAGCAGGCCAGAAGGTGTCATCCTCTATCACTAACTACTTTACTCGTTTGAGACAGGGCCTCACTGCACTGGAGCCCATTCACTGAGCTAGATGGTCAATGAGTGTCCAGAGATCTGCCTGTCTCTGCCTCCCCAGGGCAGGGTTCATGTGATACGTGCCTCTGTTGGCTTTTCCGTGGATAACAAACATCCAAACTCAGGTCATCATGCCTGCCCAGCCAGCACTTTACTAACTGTGCCATCTTTTCTGCCCCTCAAGAATCTCTATCTTGCCAAAACAATGCTTTAATAGCAGGTAACTTTCTCCTCCTTACCAAAGCCAAGAAGGAAACAACGGTCTGCCATTTTGCAAGACTGCAAAGCATCCTTTCTTTCAAATTGTCAGCTTACACCACATTCTGTCCAATACAATTAGGCCTTCCTTTTCCCCTGTGCCCACTCCATACTTGGAGCTATTAAGCTTTTTAAGGTTTTCACCAGGACTCCAATCTTTTCAGGCTGGGAATTCCTGTGCTGAAGGCCAGTTTGGCTTAGCACCTTGCGTGTTGTCAGTATAACAAGCCAGAATGAGATGCAGATCACTGAGTCGAAGAGCAACCTCCCTCCTGACAGCTTCGTGGGCAGAAAAGACACCTTCATCTGATGTATTGCTCAGAGGGAAATGCAAAGCGAAGTACAATGTGTATTGTATGCTATTATCTGTACATCTAAGAAGCAAATCCATCTTTGAATGTTACATCTATGTAGAAATGTGACAGTTCCTCTGGTGGCTGAACTTGATGGCTGGTATGGTGAACAAGAAACAGGAAAGGATGAATTATGGCTGGACCATGCCTTTAATGTTTTTTTTTTTTTTAATATTGCTTTCAAAATATGGATAAACTCTTTAAAGGAAAGTATCTGCCCCAGCCTGGCATTCACATGAGTGCCATGTTTGTGTCTTAGATCTTCAGACTTTTTTTTTTTTTTAAGAATTATTTATTTTCTGCCTAGGACTACACCATAGCTATCTTCAGACACACCAGAAGAGGGCATCAGATACCATTACAGATGGTTGTGAGCCACCATGTGGTTGTTGGGAATTGAACTCGGGACCTCTGGAGGAGCAGTCAGTGCTCTTAACTGTTGAGCCATCTCTCCAGCCCCAGATCTTCAGACCTTTACAAAAGGATTTGAGAAGGGGAGTTAGCCCAAGAAGAGGAAACACTTTCTATAATATTCTCTTTCTCTCCATATTTGGGGCCATATAAGCATCCTGAAAGTCCCTGAGTGAGGACAACAAGAACAAAAGGAAGTGACCTGAACTGCAGCCATTGGCTTCTACAATTGGAAGTGTTGCCTCATTCACAAACCCCAGACTGTAGAGCAAAAGACACAAACCATTCAGTTGGGTTTATGTTTAAAGACCTAACACATTCCCAGATTTTACTTTGAACGGGACAGTTCATTTGAATGTTGCCAAACCCTAAGCCTTAGTGTTCCATGTGGGCTTGAAGTGTGTTTTTCTGTTAAATTACAATCTTCTCACCGGAGTAGATTGATTGTTTCAACAACAGCCATCTATGTCCATTCATAAAAAAATAAATAAATAAATAAAGCAAAGTAAATAAATCCACTTCCAAATCGCGTCCTTCTGCAAACACCAGCTGCACAGGAAGAGGAAGGCTGCCTGTAAGCAGCCCCTGGAGCACAGGCTGGTCTGGTGGAGGAGAAGAGCCAAGCTGCTGGCAATACCATCTACAGCCCACAGGAAAGAACCTTGGCGGAAAGCAAGGAGGCAGAACAATTGTGTGAACTTAGCTCCCGTTCTCATCTGTGAACATCTGGCCACCACCGCGTCATGTGTCATTTATTTGGTTCAAACCTGTCCTGGGATTACGTACAGTGGCACTCTCTTCATGAGGGCCGGGAAGGACTCCATCAGAGACGAGAGGGAACACAGTCTAATCGACTGAGTAGCAGAACAGTGGAAGCAGGTGAGAAGCTGGGTTTCTGAAATCACCCATTCATATTGTCCATAATCCTGCCCACTCTATTTTGGAGAGCAACAAATAAAAACGGGAAGCGAAGAGGTCTCTGGGAAAGCCCTCCTGTTGAGGACCGCAGGAAAAACCAGCCGTGGAGGACGTCATCTTGGGATTGGCCCTTTGGAGGGAAGAGCACTGCTTTAAACAGTGCGTTTGCAAACACAGATGTCAGGGACAGGCAGTTTATTTTTAGAGTTCCGCATCTTACATTTCCCCCACTGATTCCCTTTCTTATCTTCTGCATCAGAACAGCCAAACAGGATTCAAGTGATGCATTTGGATGGCTTGCTTCCCTGCATTGTGCCTAGAGCCTCGAACAGAGCCGACACTTAGCCCCACCGTGGCTGTAGTGACTTCATCCTCACAACTTCGCTCTTTTAACTCGAAGACTTTGGATAGCCGTCTCGTGGGCTTATTCGCTGGCAGTTACAAATCAGTCTGGTGGTAATTATGCTTGCAGATCAGCTATTAAGTTTATGTGCTTGTCAAATTTTGACTATATGCTCCATTGAAACGTAATTAGAGCCACTTAGAGCTGGTCAGACGCCAATGTTAAGACTCTGACGGATCTGAATGACTACAGGATTCATGCTCAGCTCACCCTGGGACACCCTTCCGCTATTCCACAGACATCAGGAACCCGGAGAGCAGGACACCAAGTTGAAAGGACCTGAAAGCCGTGAAGAGCCAGAAGGAAATCCAGGAGGGTCAGATGCCAAGTCTTGCATTTCCTCTGAAGGGCAGACGCTACTGATGGCAGGATTTTTGATCGGAGGAGACTGGATTGGCATACCATCCATATAAGAGACTTTAAGAGTTTAGTTCACAGTTTACTCTCTTCACAAAAACTCAGACAGGACTTGTAACGCAGGAACACTGCTCTAAGTGTTTTACAAATATTTATTGTTTTTGTTCTCGTGGCAATGTTCTACATAAGTGCAAATCATTATACCCAATTATTAGGTGGGACATCGAGGCATTAAAAAAAATAAAATAACTTGCATAGTGCAAGAGGAAGACTTTTAAATATTTCTTCCTCCAAATATGTTATTTCCTCTGCTAGAGACGTACCTCCCACACCCTGCTTGTTTGGCACACTCTTCCTCCTCCTTCAGCTTTGAAACTCAAAGGCCACCTCATCTTCCCGCAATGACCTACTGACCTGGCCTTGATTCCGACTTCCCCTCCCTCCCTGTTGAAGCATGCACACTTCTCTACTAGCTATGAACACATTCTGTTTTAGCAATTTAACTTCTCTGTCTGTAAGTCAAAGGCCACATCTTACATTTCCTTGGCTTCCCTGTCCCTAGTATATACTGCCTGGAAACCAGCCTGCAGTCTTGCAAATTCTGCCTCCTGAGGCCTGCCTCGGGCTCCTTATCAGACCCCATTCTCATTTGCCCTTTAGGATCCAGCTTAGAAATGAGCTCCTGTAGAAGCCATCCTCCCCCCACCCGCAGACCTGAGCTCTGATGCCTCTCCTGCCTCATTGTCAAGTCACTGTGGGCCTGTACACAGACTGACAGAAGGACAATAATGTCTGAGTGCCTGCCTCAATCAGTTAGGTTCTTAGTCTGCCTCAGTATACTACTCGGAAAAAAACAGAGTAAAACTGATATCCCATAAGCTTTCTGCATGTTTTTAAAAAGGACTCTGTGTGTGTGTGTGTGTGTGTGTGTGTGTGTATCAGCAATCTTAAAAAGGAAGTCATAAATTTGAGAGACAGCAAGGGGGACAGGTACATAGGAGGATTTGGAGGATAGAAAGGAAAGGGGGAGATAAAGTAATTATATATGAATACATAATATGTGTTATACACATAAAGTAATTATAATCTACAATTATAAAAATATATAAAAGATTTTAAAAGATTTGCTTATTTTTATTTTTATACATATGAATGTGGGTCCCAGGGATTGAACTGAGCTTGTTAAGATTTGGTGGTAGACTCCTTGACCTGCTGAGCCATCTCAGCAGCCCATGATCTACCTTTGTAAAAATATGCGAAGGAGAAAAATGGGGCTGAAGACATGATTTATAGGTTGAAAGCACTTGGTGCTCTTTTGGAGGACCCAAGTTCAGTTCCTGTCACCGACATGGCGATTCACGACCATCTGTAATCCCCGCTCCAGAAGACCTGATACCCTCTTCTGGCTCCATGAACACCAGGCGCACATGTGGGGCACATACATGCATGCAAGCAAAGCATTCACATGTATAAAATAAAAATTAATAAATCCCTTTTTAAAATCCTTCATTTTGTTGATGGGGTATATGTATATTTTAATGGCATTTTCTTTTTAAAATTAAAAAAATTCGATTGTAATACAAAAGACAGAACCAACTCCATTTAGTTGTTCTTTATATGAGTGCTTTGGTACTCGAGGACCCGCCCACTGCTATTAAATAAATAAATGTTTACAAATGTTTTTAAAATAAACAAAAATAAAAAAGTTGTTTGTGTGTAGTGTTAAGGGTTGTCTCTAGGAAAAGTCAACAATACATTCATCCATTGTAAATCTAGTGATTATTTTTGATTAATTTACTTACTTATTTGCTGAAGGAATTATATGTCATCAGTGTTCTTCAAGATTAGGTATAAAATTTTTGCAAAAATCCCATTTTCCTGCTCACTAAAGGGATTAGTAAGTGAACAAATGCAGTAATACAACTGAGTACAACTGGCCAGAGTTCAGAGAGTGTGTGCAGGCTGAGATCCCAGCCGCAATGATCGTTTGTACCACTAACACCCTGTGGCTCAGGAACCATCACAGAGGGGTGGGCAGAAAGTTCTAAGAGCTCAAGCCTGGGGAGAAGCAGAGTGAAACAGTGTCTTCTGAACATGACAGGACTCTTGTACTCACCACCATGCGATAGCTGTGGTTGCTTATGTAAGACATGCACAAGATCAAGCTGGCCAACATTCCAGCATTGAGTGGACAGGCATTAGTAAGCTCATGCCCTTGAGAAGTCATTGAGCATTGATGGCTTCTGGAGGAGGAGCAGTCGGGATTGTTTTTTTAAGGGGATTGTCCTTATGGGTCAACCAAGCTCCAGGGGATGGCCTTGAACCCCATGAATGTATGGGCAGAACACACTGGACTCAGTGGGTTGTGGAAGGGTAAGGAGGAATCTCAGAACACTTGAGAGAGTAGTGGGGGCAAATGTGGTCACTGTACATTGCATGAAGTCCTCCAAGAATTACTAATATGTGGTTTTAAAATCACTTAAATAATTGCATCAATACAGTTTTCAATTGTCATAAATGACCACCTTGCGGGGCAGTGCCTCCCTGTGGTCATAGGCACCCTTTGCTTCCTTGGCTAAGCGACCTGAGGAAAGTGATGGGTTCTCATAGCTTCCAATCAGAAACGTTTTGAGAATAGAGCCCGCTAACACTTGAAAGCCAGAGTTTGGTGAGACGGAGAGGAGCCTTTAAATGCTAAAAGCACAAATTTGCAAGCACACATGACAGCTCTGGATTGATTTGCCCGAGCTGATACCATGAGATGCAGAGGCAAGCTGTCTCTACTGAGTCCTGTTCAGATCACAGAGCCAGGAACACAGGAAATGATTGTCATTTAAAGCATCTGAATTTGGAAGTTGTTTTTACACAGCGACTGCTTCGCTTATTTAAGTCATGCTCATTCGTTATTTACTTTAAGCTTTTATTTATTTTTTTGCTAATAAAAATGGAGCTTGCAGGAGCTGGGGAGATGACTCAGTGGTGAAGCAATCACTGAGCAAGTGTAAAGGACTGGGTTCAGATCCTCAGTGTCCGTGTGTGTGACAAATGGACATTGCTGTACACATCTATAATGCCAGTAAAGGGGGCAGTCAGCAGGCTTTGGGGACTCATGGCTGCTAGGGTAGTAAATGGTGATCTCTATGTTCTGTGAGAGATACTAGCCTAAGAACATAAAGTACAAAAGAAACTGAGGAAACATCTCAACATAAACCTCTGGTCTCCATATATACCCACACGAGTGAATAATGTCCCCTATCCCCAACACACATACACACACACACACACACACACACACACACACACACACACAGATATACACATACACACAGAGACACACACACACAGATATACACATACACAGACACTCACACACACACAGATATACACATACACAGACACTCACACACAGATATATACATACACACAGATATACACAAACACACACAGATATACACATACACACAGAGACACACACACACATACACAGACACTCACACACAGATATACACATACACACAGAT
>NW_022196905.1:68662906-68681579 GCF_008632895.1 Mastomys coucha | reverse complement strand
TACAAACACACACAGAGATATATACATACACACAGAGACACACACACACATACACAGACACTCACACAGATACACACATACACAGACATACACCACATACACAGACACTCACACAGACACACACACATAGACACACACCACATACACAGACACTCACACAGACACACACACAGAGATATACACATACACACACACACAGAAACACACACAGAGACACATACCACATACAGGCACTCAGATACTCATACAGACACACACACACACACACACACACACACATACACATATACACACACAGAGAGAAATACACACACAGACACATACCACATACTCAGACACTCATACAGACACACACACACACAGGCACACACCACATACTCAGACACTCATACAGACACACACAGACACAGACACACAGATACACACACTGAAGCTTGGTAGTCTGGGCCAGAAGTTTCACAATCACTTCTAGTGGAGATGAGCACAGGATACAATATAAAGAATTTCTCTCCAGCACTAGGAGAACATTGTCAGTGTGGAGAATATGCAGTGGCCTCCGACTTCAGTAGCCCAGGAGGCAGGTAGAAAGCATGAGGACTGATGTCAGCTCCCCAGAGAGGAGGTAGGGGGAGGCAGGCAGGGGACAAACTCCTAAGGCTGTCTCTGCATCTGCAGCAAGTCTGTGTCTATCAGTTGAGGAGGGACCACGTCCTCGACACGGGGACTCAGCAGGGGATGAAACAGATGGTTCCTGTTACCTGAGGTCTACCCAAATAAGCAAACCATGCAGTGTATCAGACACTGACTGCTTCTCTGGAGAAAACGAGTGAAAGGGGGGAGGGACTTGAGAGCACGTGTGGTTTGCCAGTTTAGGAGGGAAGTCCTTCCTGAAAAGATAAGAGTGATTAATGACTCTAAAGCAGGGGATGGGGAAGAAGGCAAAGAGAGAGAGGAGGGAGGGAGAGATGGGGGAAGGGGAAGATAGAAGAGGAGGTAAAAGGAGAGGGAAAATGAGAGAGAGACAATGGTGTGTATATTGGACACAGAAGTTGAGAGCAAGTGCCAAGGCTCCCAGACAAGAACATTTATGAGTGTTGAGGGAGCAGTGAAGACAGCCAAGTGGAAAACAGAGAATGACTGGGGGTATTGCAATGGCGGGGTTCTCTGTGCCTGCATAACAGTCTGTGCCAAAGGTTGATGGCTTAGCTTCACTCTGTTCATAAGTCTACAATATGGCCCTAGCTTGGTGGGGACAACTTGTCTCTATTCCGTGTGACATTAGCTGGGATAGCCTTGGCAGGTACTGGAAGCTCTGTGTGGGCTATAAGCTAGGGACCTCCATCCTATCTATGTAGATGCTCCCCAGGCTGAGACTGTCTTGCCCATGGTAGCCATGTCCCAAGAGCAAGTGTTCCTCACAACAGGCCACAGGAACTGCCAGAACCTACTCGTGAAAGGGAGGCCCCCGCCTCTCACTGGGAGGCATGTCAACTAAGTTAGATATCAAACTTTAAAACTGCCATAGATGGCACATATCTTTACTACCAGCACTCAGGAGGCAGAGACAGCCTGGTTTCTGTGAGTTCAAGGGTAGTCTGGTCTGCATTGTAAATTAAAGGCCAGCCAAAGCTACATAGTGAGACTCTGTCTCAAAACCAAACCAGAACAAAACAAAACAAAAGCCAAATCTTCTTTCCTGGACCTCTTTGAATATATACATACATACATACATACATACATACATACACATATACATATATATGCATATATACATATACATACATATGTGTGTGTGTGTGTGTGTGTGTGTGTATGCATATGTGTGGCTGACTTGTTTTTATCTCGCGGAGACTCTGACTCAGTGCTACAAAATCTCTCCACCCAGTTTGCTAGGTTCCCACTGGTGGGTTGTTATCACAACAGCCCCAATGCTTCAAATCCCCCATAGCCTTTGTGGCAAACCCACACTTTGGCGCCATACCTTTCTCTCTTGAACCCAGATGCCACCGCATGAAGGAAAACACTACACAAACTTAGTTCAGAAATGATGGTAACTCAATTGCTGGGGGCTGCAACTAAAATTTTAATCTTGTAAGCCTTATTAAATCTAAATCCTCTGGTGGCGACTCCTGACAGATCCACCATTGAAACCTGGTGACATTCGTAAGCTACATCTCGTCCTCAACGCTATCCCCATCCAAAAAGACCTCTCTCCTACTTCCTCTCTTCCTCCATCCAACCCAGAAGTCCCTCCTATTGGCCCAGTGATTGGCTCCTTTATTCATTAGGAGATTGGTTCACAAGAAGTCACCTGAGTACATATGACTCACTCCTTGTTCGCAGCCCCTCCCAGGAGAGCAGAATTAGCATCAAAATACAAACAACAGGAGACCCATCCACTATATATTTGCAATATCAACATAGACATGGTGCTCAAAACCATGAAATTGGGTAGGAGAGCCAAGAACATGAGCATGGATAGCAATAAGAATCTGTCTAAAGACTGAGCCTTGAGATTCTCCAGCATCTCTTGGGTCTTAGGAAAGAGATTAGGATGAAGCAACAAAGGGTGCTGGGAAAAAGCAGCAGGTTGGGAGGAAAAAACAGGGAGTGGAATGGCTTTTGATGCCACTGAAAGGAGTGGGCCTTTCTGAGAGGAGTAGCAAAAGGTCACCTTGCTGGGGCTGATGGGGACTGGGGTGAGAACTGAAGGTTGACAGCTGGACTCAGCAAAGTAAAGACGAAAGAAAGGTTTGACAGTGTCAAAGCCCATGTGGGGTCGGTTGAATGTGATGAGGGTGGAAATGGAGGACCGACAACTTGTTCAGGAGTTTGGTGATCAAGGGAAGAATGTATGAGGTTAGACTGGAGGAAGAACTGGGACAGAGGAAGGTCTGAGTGGGAGTAGTGATGATGTTCATAGGTTGTTGGATGAAGCCAAGAAAGAGAAAAAAATAAAGCAAGAGGGAATGAGGACTGCGGTAGCAATGCCTGTGGACAGCTAGAGGGTGTGGCTTTGGCTGGGGGCGTGGTTTGTTCCCTCACAGCAGTTGGCGAGTAGGAGGACAAATATGGAGGTGCAAGAAGGATCTAGGGGTGTTTGAAGTTCTTTTTTGGTTACTTCCATGTTCTGCTATGAGAAGATAGGATTAGGGTCCTCCTGCAAGGATGCAAATGGAGGTTAGGGAATCGTGAACCATGAAAGTTCACATTTGATATCAGCAATCCTGAACTTCAAATGAGACTCAGCATGACCTTAGTTTCTCCAGCTATATTCAGCTGCATGGATATAGGCACAAAAGAGGCAGAGAACTACAACTAACCATCATTAGGTTTGTTTCCAAGTTCATAAAATGAAACGTAAGAGAGAGGTAAGGGATGGAGTGTCTATACAGAAAACATTTATTTAGTCATTAATCTTGGAAATCAAGCTGAGTCGGGAGGGAAATGGGGATCCAGCCCAGGGGAAGGCTCGGGTATGGCATGTGTCTGTGGGGCTGGAGACTTGAAGGAAAAACAGAGGCCAAGAGCTGGAAAGATAGGGGACTGGTGAGAGGGAGGGGTGGCTGAGCTAAGCTCATAGAGGGTTTCGGTGACGGGGAATGACGAAGTGGAGAGCTGTGTTGTGAGATGAGAAGACACTAAGATGCTGGGTGAGACGAACACGCCGAACAGAAATCAATCAGTGGGACTCAAGCTGGCCTCCAAACGTGCAGGAATCTGCATCCAAGTGAAACATAATACATTTTAGTAGAAAGTTGGAAGTCAAAAATAAACATAAGAAAGAAAATGAAACTATATGCTATTCTCCTACCCACAAAAAGACTCTCTCAATAACTAAGGATTATCTATCACTCCATGTGTGCCTTTATACATATGTGTGTCTTATTAAAAAAATGAGTTGTTTTAGAACATCAGTGATTGAATGATGTTGTGTGGGCAGCTTTTCCCATTAAGATTCTTATATAATAATTTAATGACTATATAGGATTTTGCTTCAAACATACACTAATTAGTCATCTAGTCCTATAATACAAAGTTTAAATTGGTTTCAGTTTTTACTGTTAGAAACAATAGGTGGATGGATGAAATTGTAGCTGCCTTTGTACAGAGCCATGATTGCTTATTCCTCACGAGAAAGGCTCTAGATTTACTGGGCAATTCCTCCCTCTGATGAGCAAAGGCTATTCAGTATTTTGAAGCTTTTGGTACATACTGTCCTCTGGGCACCAAGCTGTCCTCTGAAAATATTTCACCAGTTTATAGCCATCTCAGTGGGATATGATAATGCCAAGGTCTCATATAATCTTCTTCTATTTTTTTTTTACCATGACCCCTAAAAAGGTATTTACCTTGGGAGATTGCTCAAATCCTTTCTGACTCTTGTCTGATATTTTCACGGTAAGAATATATGCTAGCATTTATTGGCTGTTGAGCTACAGGGCTAGAAGGATTAACCTCCCATAAGAAGTCTTGGGATGCCATTTTTAAATTGTTAGAAAGTTTTGCCCTAAAGCAGCACAGGGAGGCATAGTGGCTTCAGGTGAAAGACGAGGCTGCCAGCTATCTTGCCCTTAGGTGTTATTTGTAGTCAGCCATGTTTTCTCCAGCTCGTACTTTCAATGAGCATCGATCTTCCTATTTCACAGACCATCCTTGCCGACTCATTCTCAACACCCGCGGACAGGAAGGTCACTCCAACATCAAACATGTTTGAATAGAATCTTCCTGCCTCATGACCCCTTCTTGCAAATTCGGCTCTTACTAGAAATTTGAGTTCTGCCTGTGCCTTTGTGGGCTGGTATCTTCCATTTCACCTTAGATGATACTTAGTGAGCCGCTCTGTGGTTTATGGTGACACTCTCACAGTGGCACACGCATAATAACAGAAGCCTGAGTACATTCTTCATTTCTCACGGGTCCTTCTCTCTTCTCCCTATCTGCATCTTTTGTCCAACCAACATTTCCTTCTCAGTCTCCTCTCAAGAGAATTTAAAAAGCTGCGGCTGTCGTCATCTTCCTGTGGCCACAACATGATTCACTGGCCAGTTAAGACGGTTTGACTCCAAGAGCAGAATAAACAAGAATCCCTGATAAGGAGGGGAGAGGTTCCTCCTGTGACAGGGCGGGTTGCATAAGGCTCATTGTTCACCTTCAAAACAATGGCTTGTGATTGGAAAACAAAAAGAGGCCAGAAGAATGAGCCAGCACCTGAATAAATGAGGTGATGTTTGAGAAAGCGCTGGCTTACGTAGACTGTTATCAGGGTGTCCAGGAGTTGAGTCGTGTTTTTCCCTTTCGCTTAGAGCTCGTTTGAAAGTTTCATTATGGCTCCAATGAGTGTAAATAGAAGGAAAAGGTTTTAGCTCCTTAGCACAGTAGTTTCTTTCAGAAGGGACTGAGAAGCAAAATCCGAGTCCTGATAATGGAATCCCGATCCTGTTGCTTAGTGCCAGATTAGGGCATGGTTTGTAGGAAAATAGCCTGTATTTTTATATGCTGTCTATCCAAGGCACATATATGTGACATATATATGTGAGCACACATGCACAGGTACTGGTTCAATTAACACCACATTATTATTTTTTTAAACAGGTACATATGTATACCTAAAGTGTGAGTTGTGTCTGTAAATGCTCTAGTCTTGTCCTAGAAAGAAGAACTTTCGTGAAGTATGGATTTTAGAGGGACTCTCTCTCGCTCCTCCCCTTCTTCTAAGTACAGGCTAGTGACTGTCATTAGTGCTGAGCAGAGGAGCATGTGCCAACGGGTGACAGAAGAGGAGTAACCCTCCATGTCAGTTGCTTGGTGTGATACCACAGAGACGCAGGTCCCCAGAGTCTGCCAGGCTGCCTCTCTGCTCTGGCAAGTGGAAGCCAGTGATAAATGTCAATACACTCGTGGTGCTAGATGAGAGTGAACTGGGGCTGTCTGGATCCTATGCAAGAGTGGCAGAGCTCAGGATGTGGCTGCCAGATGGTACTTAGGAACTGGGCACATGGGATGCCTGCTTGGGGAGGTTTTTGTTAGCAGAGATAAGTGGCCAGGCACCTTTGGGTGCCACCTTGTCCCCTCTAAGGGACTCCCTCTCACTTCAGTGCACGTTCCAATTTTCCTTTTAAATACCCATTAAACACACAGCCTTCCGCTTTCTAATGGCCCTGTCGAGATGCATCTGGAGGATATTGGATAAAGGGGACCACTGAAATATGTAAACGGAAGCAGGGTGTCGAGGGAACAAAGCCTTGTTGCAGGGAAACCACCCCATTGACAGAAGAAAGGATTTTTGTTATAGGTGGATTTTGTTTTACTTTAGTGAGTGACAACATTTCTTTTAAAAGACATAGTCAGAGTGGAAAGGGAGGTGTCATCTGGACTCACTTCCCGATTCCCTGGAAGCATGTCTGTGGGGCAGTGCTCAGCAGTACCAGGGGACAGCAAAAATACTTATTTTTCTTTTTGCTGAGTAAGGAAGAAAGACACCTTCCCCACACTAGAACCCACATTTTCGATTTTAGCTTCAATTTACAAAGTGTTCTCCTATGGACTCACATCACCTCCCGATCACAGTATCTGATATAGATATAAACCAAGGGGGTGGCCCCTGACTCTGATGTCATAGTTACCATGCAGCCAAGTCCTCAGCCCCTTAGGTTCTACCTGGCTTGACTCTCCATTAGCGAGTACTTCTCACTGAATGTTGACCGCGTGACGTGTGCTATACCCACTTACTGTGTAACCCTTTGCCATCTGTAAAGCAGGCCTTGCTGATGCCCCTGTCAGATGACAAAACTGAGACTTACAGGGACCAGTCGCACAGCTGGAGCAACTAAGCAAAGATTTGTACATGTCTATGTTGACCCCAAAGCCTACCCCTCCCTACACTAATAATTACAGTAACTAACAATTAACGAGTACTTACTATTTTCTAGGTACAGACCTAGGTGTGTTTTCTATAACAACTCATTTAATTTTTATAATACCTTATAATTTTATAAGGTATTATTAATATCTTCATTTTACAGGTAGAGAAACTGAGACATAAAAAGGATATTAACTGAAAGAGAATACAGCTTGTGATGGGTGAAACCAAGGCTTAAATTTGAGCATCAGGAATTTAACTCTGGTAATCTTACAAAACAAAATAAAAACCCCCAAAATGAAAACCAAAAACTTTATGTTTTCTGAAAACAGGGTCTTACTATGTAGCCCAGGCTGGCCTCAAACTCATGATCCTCCTGCCTCGGCATCCAAAGTGCTGATGAAACAAATGGATGTCTGGTGCTTGCCCAGACTCACATATTGAAGTGACTGCATGGCTGTATGGATACCAGCCTTCCTGTTTGCTTTCTTCTAGCAGCAGCTGTAGCTGAAGAAGGCTTTTAGGCAAACCCATTTCTTTAGGATTTTAGAAACTCTCTCTGGAATCAGTACCAACTCCCTTATTAGTGCCCGAACTTCCCTGCATCTCTAGGGTCTCTCTCGGATGAGGAATTAATGACTCTGCTGGTGTTAATGTAATTTCTGATTAGCCTACCTCAGCATCTGCTTGGAGGCTTCTGGGAAGGACCAGGCCTTGGTGCCAGTGCTGATGAATCAGAGTCTGCATCATCAGCAAGATCCCCAGATGACCCTCGGGCACATTAACCTTCTGTAATGTGGGACCCAGAGCCTTGAAGGGCACTGGTCTGAATCTCAGCTACATGTAGGAATCCTTGTGGTCCCTATGTAGAGTTCCCATAGCAGAGGCTTTGCAAGGTATGGATGCATAGACCCTACTCTCTGAGTCAGGTCTACTTGGCCCCTGGGTCTCAGGAGTTCACACGCTCTCACCAGATGATTTCAGATTGTAGCTGATGTTGAAAAGCACTGCTCTCAGAGGGCCTTAAGGTCTTCAGCCAGTCCTTGGGGTTCACTGACATCTCCACAGCCAGGCATCTGGATCTGTGTCTAGGGAATTAGCATATCCCTAAAATGCTGCTCACCTACCCTGTGCTGTGTTAAAAGTTCACTTTTTCTTTCCTTTCCTTTTAAAAATTATACTCACCAAAGAGAGCAGGCATTAGTGTGCACATTCCAGCTTCTGACTGGAAGCTTTGTCATTCCACTACAAGGCCTAAGTGTTCTTCCAGCTGTCCAGAGGTAGGATAGACTGTTCGCCCAAAGGAGATTGGCTACAGGAAGATGGATGCCAAAGAAAATTCTGGACATAGCAGAGGATTTGCTAGTGAAGAAGAGCTAAAGATTTTGAATATGTCCAATCTATTTAAAAGCATTTTATTGCCTATGATTTTAGTCTTGTATTCAGCCCATAAGCGATAACAAAAATACACCAACTTATTGTCTAAGTCAAAAGATTTATTTATTATTATCTTATTTTTTCCCATTTCAGTTCTTGAGACAGGGTTTACTGTATTGAAAGCTGGCTTCAAACTTACTATATTCCCAAGGGTGACTTTGAACTTACTGAATTCCCTGCCTCTACACTTTTATGTAATGCTAGGGATCAAACTCAGGACTTTGTATGTGCTAGGCAAGCATTCTATCAACTAAGCTACATCCCCAACAATTTATGATCTTGCATCATTAAAGAAAATAGCTTATATTGAGACAGGTGGAATTGTTGGTGCTTGGAAATGATCTGACACATAGTAGTTATTTTTAAGCATTTACAGAATGAAAAATGAAGGGGGAGCTGTCAGTGAGAGGCACATGATTGTCAGTTATTCAGTTGTCTACATTAACAAAGCACTTTATAAACATTATCTCATTTAATCCTGTGGCAACCTTAAAGGGTATCTATGGCATTATCATTTGCTTCTTAGCTTTTACATACTTACTAAAGTTAAATATTGAAGCCAATGGTGTCAACTCTTTAACAAATGAGTTTGAATTCATTCACAAAACACATTATTTCCATGTATTTATTTGTTTGTTTTAGTGCTAGATACTACTATAGG
This sequence comes from Mastomys coucha, assembly GCF_008632895.1. Taxonomy (NCBI): domain Eukaryota; kingdom Metazoa; phylum Chordata; class Mammalia; order Rodentia; family Muridae; genus Mastomys; species Mastomys coucha. Next base: position 68,672,619 of record NW_022196905.1, on the reverse strand, counting down.
TGTTTTGAATACATCAGGAAACAAAACATAAAAAGACCTCTTACCTTTGAGAATTTATGCAGTTGTAAAATAAATAAATAGCATAGTACATGAAAATCAATTAAGTGCTGTTCCTCACATGAACAAACATAACTGAAAGGGGTCTGGAGATAATGAGCAGTTACACTAATGTTGTGTCAGCTTGATGAGGCCATCACCCAGTTGTCTAATCAAATACTAATCTTGATATTATCAGAAAGATATTCTGTAGATGTGTTTACAACTTCAGTTAGTTGACTTTAAGTAAAGGAACTTATCTTTATTAATATAAACGGGCCTCACCCAACTTGTTCAAGATGTTAGGAAGACCTGAGGCCTGCAGCCCTGGCTCCTTCTTGGGCTTTCAGTCTACTGTCTGGCATCAGTTGGATGTGAGAATTTCCTAATTCCTTAAAATAAATCTCAGATGAACCCTGTCTCATATTGATTTTGGTACCAAGAATGGGGTGCTATTGAAATAAATGCTTGAAAATGTTAACATGATTTTAGAGTTGAATAATGCAAAGGAGTAAAAGAATTTTGAGGCACAGGAGAGGAAATAGACTACTTACCTTGAAGAGATTGTCAACAAAAATATGGATACTAAAAAAATTCTGATGAAGTTTCAGTAAGCAGAATTGTAGAGAATGCTTCTAGTGCCTTAGAGATAGATACAGGTGATAGATAGATGGATGGATGGATAGATAGATAGATAGATAGATAGATAGATAGATAGATAGATAGATAGATAGATAGTAGATCAGTATGTATTATATAACAGCCATTAACAGAACATTGCTACAGATATGAACATTAGCATAGACTCTTGGTGAGATCTCAGGTGGAGTGAGGAACATGCTGTCAGACCCTGGAGAAGGGAGTGCTTGGATAATAGTGGCAGAAAACTTGGCTCATTGTGTTTGACTGTTGGGTGAAAACAGTGTTTATAAGCATTGAATTTTAATCATTCTTAGGCTTGAAAAACAAGTGTAATTTGCCCCGTTGGGTCACGAACATGCCTTAGACTAGTACCACTTTATTCCTTCCATTTTCTTCTTTTGGAACTGGGATTATCTTTCTGATTCCTGTATTGCTATTATGATTAGTTGCCTGGGTTTCATAGTGTAAAGATGGAAAAAGACTTTGTCCAACATGGACATACCTGGAGTCTCAGCCAGGGCTGGCTTTAAATACATGAGACTTGAGACTTTCTGACTAGATTATACTTTGGATTTAGAATTAATCATAGATTGGGTTAAGAATCTTGAAGCTGTCGGGCAGGCAGATGCATTATTTATGCAGAGATAGCATGAAATTCTAGAAGCCAGATGTCAGCCATTGTTGTCCTCAAGTTCATGTTGACCCTGAACCTCAGAGTTTTTGGAAGGAGGGCTTTTGCAGATGTAATCCATTATAGTTATATGTGAACTGTGATAGGTTCTAACACGATGAAAGATGTCCAAGTAAGAAAACAAAACATTGCGACTAGAGAGGTGGTTCAGCAGTTAGGAGGGCTTTCTGCTCTTCTATAGAACACCTGTCAGGCAGCTCACACAGGCAGCCCACAGCCGCCCTACACTCTACCTCTCATTGACTGTATGACCTCGTCTGGTCTCCCTGGGTAGTGGAGTACACATGGCATACACTCACATGGACACACACCTACACATGAGTAAAAATAAAAATAAATCTTAAAGAAAGGAAACAATCACCCAGGGAGAAGCCATGCAGAGACACCAGACTTTGGAAGGATGACTCTACAACACAAGAACTGCTAAGGACTGCTGTTATCCTCTGAAATCCAGGATTAATTTTGGACGGGACAAAAAAAGGCTCCCTTCCTGGAACCTTTACTAATGAGTATGCCCCTGCTTCTGCCTTGATTTTGAACTTGCAGGCTTTAGAGTTCTGAAAGGGTAAACTTCTGTTTTTGTATACTAACTCTGTGGCATTTTATTTTAGTCAACCATAGGAAGTGAACTCAGCCATTTAGACTGAACAGTGGAAATTTGAACCGAGTCTAGCAAGGTGGGGAAGTTGGCCATATGTGTATCTTGGAACAGGATTTAAACAAAGCACAGAGAAAAGACTCTACCATAGGATTCATTCTCTTCCCCCCTTCCTCTCCTCTCCCTCTCCCTTCCTCCCTCTCTCTATCTTTCTCTCTCTCTGTCACACACACACACACACACACACACACACACACACACACACACACACCTGGGACTCGCAGATCGCTGAATAGACTGAAAAAAAGTTTGGAGATCTCTGAGAGAGGGGTAGGGAACATGTATGTTGTCTACATCTCTACCTAATTCCATTTAGTTCCAAATTTACATAAATCCAGTCCAAGGCTTTTAGCAAGAGTGATCCAGAGACCCTACACTTTAAAGAAACTTGTAAAGCCCTAGTCTCTGCCTCGGGAGTTGGGTCTTCCTCTGATCCAATCAAGGGGTTCGAGTCCTGAGTCTGGCTGTCTAGAGTCTTCTCAGCAGAGGCAGGGTTCAAGTCACACTGAGTCCTTGTAAGACGCCTGCTCCGGCTGGGAAGAGGAGGGAGCTGCAGGCATCTGACTTCTCTCCCTCTTTCTTCTCCTCCCTCCCTTCCTATTTTCCCTTCCTCCCCACCTCCCTTCCTTATGCCATCATTTTCTTAAAAAATCAATAGTGCATATTAATTGTAAAATTGGTGGGTTTTGTTATGACATTCTGTTCTGGCATAGACCACACAGGCCACATGCACTCCCCTCTGTCCTGTCTGTCCCCTCTCCCACTAGACCCTCATTCTACTTTTATGTCTTTGTTTGTTTGTTTGTTTGTTTTTCGAGACAGGGCTTCTCTCTGTGTAGCCCTGGCTGTCCTGGAACTCACTTTGTAGACAAGGCTGGCCTCGAACTCAGAAATCTGCCTGCCTCTGCCTCTCAAGTGCTGGGATTAAAGGCGTATGCCACCACTGCCTGGCCTATGTCTTTTTTTTTTTTTTTAAAGTAGACTCTGCAGGAGAGAAAATATGCAATTTTTGTTTTTGTGAGTTTAGTTTATTTCACTTAACACAATAAATTCTAGTTCACCCGATTTTCTGCAAACGACACAATTTTGTTATATATCTATGTCTATGTCTATGCACACACACACAATTTTGTTTCTTCATTATCCAATGATAGGGATCAAAGCTGATTCCATATGTTGGCTGCTGTGAATAGCTCTAGATACACATATACAGAAGTGCAGTATCTCCGTTGTATGGTAACTTTGATTCTTTTGGGTGAGCACTCACATTTGTGGGTATTCTGTATTTAGTTAGTTTTGCAAGACCCTCTGTACTGGTTTCCATAGCCGCTAGACTAATTTGCATTCCCATCATCAGAGCACAAGGACTCCTCTCCATCCGGGTATCAGCAGAAGCAGGGAGATCTTCCAGCTTAACCTTCTTTCTTACAGAGAGGGGTTTTGAGGTGGTTTATAAGAAGCTCAGGAACAAGTAAGAAAAAGAGAAAGAGTGTCACTTTACGTGAGGAGTAATTTTGTAGACGCGGTAAGAAAACGAATCGCAAACAAGCCGGTTGTTAGAATGGCCTCAGGTCCCAATTTGAAGGAAACAGTGGGGGAAAGGCTCTTGAGTTTGGGAGTGAAACTATGAAAGGAGAATAATAATATTATTATAATGATGAGGGGGTGTTGATTGCCGCATGCTGGCAGATGAAGGATAAAATACTAATGAATTACCTCTCTCATAGTTCCTTTTCACTGTCTCGTTCATGCCTCGTGCTAATCGAGTAGGACACTAATTAAATCATTGCATGGCAGGGAGAACTAGAGGTTAGAGTGAGATTGCTTGGCCAAGTCAGGGAGATCATATTAATGGGCAAGAATATTTCCTGGGGCTGGAGGGTGACTTGGTGGGCAAAATGCTCACTGTGTCTTGCTCATAAGGGCCCGAATTCAGATCCACAGCACCCATGGAGAGGTCTGTGTATGATTACAGGAGCCTAGGACCCCAGCCTCGTGGGATTTAACACTCAGACTAGGATTAATGTGACTGGGTAGCTGTCAGCCTATGAAAAAAAAGGTGACCCAAGGCTCAGTGAAAGAAGCTTTCTCAAAGGATTAAGGTGGGAGGTGACAAAGAAGGACACATAAAATGCTGCTCTGGCCTCTGCACATATGTGCATCTGTGCATGTGTGCACATACATACATCACACATGCACACGCTTATACAAACATACGTGCACAAACATCGATTGGGTGTATGTTTTTTTCCCTGCTGCTCTGTGTGGGGCATCTGTTCATTAATTTCTACTTTCTAGAGAACTTTCCGATTATACCTGTCTGACTGAGGTCAAGCTCATTCTGTAACTTGCTTTAACAGCTAAAATGCAATCTATGTAACCATTTGCCACTCCAGCACTTTAAAACCCTCTGCCTGGCAATGGAGGTTCTGCACAAATCTGTAGCCAATGACCCACAGTGGTCATGGATTGAGAGCAAGAAATCAGTCTCGGATGCTATCAGCTACCAGGATGTGAGAGCCGATGCTGATGCCGTGAAGTGTAGCTTATCATGACAGTAGACCCAGGGCATGAGCTTTCTCCTAGATGTTGAGTTCAAAATCCTAATTTTAGTTTTTGTTATCCTTGACTTCCTTTCCTGATTTAATACTCAGTCTTTCCTTCGAGATGCTGCGGCTTCTTCTGGTTTTCTTCCTCATCTGTGCCTGTTGCTTTGTGCCTCCTCTTTGGGTACACGGTCTTTCATTCTTTTCTTTATGGCTGGCGTTCCATGCAGTACTAGCCTCGGATCATCTTACCCAACACATTTTCTCTGAGCAGCTACCTTCCCATACTTGTTTTCATCCATACATAGGACTCAAAATAGTCCATTTACAAATCTGGTAGCACAGCCTGAGGGACACACCAGATCGGACCAAGGTGACAGTGTGAACAGCCCCAGTGGCCTGCTAAAGGCTATCAGATGTAAGTCTAAGGTGAAACCATTGAAAAGTGGAAGTAGGTGAGGAGGGGAAATGAGGCAGCAGAAGATGGGAGTGAGCCAGCCCTTTCTATGTCTCTTCTTAGGCCTGGACTACTTTGGTAATGTTCCAAGTATGGAAAATGTAAAGAAGGAAGCCATACATAATTGTTTGGTGGTAGGGGTGGGGATGGGGGTGTCTCTAGATTGAAGAACCTGAATACTACAGTGACTGGCAGGTGTGTCCGTCCTGAATGTGGACTTCATATAAAGTAGCACTGATGTCTGTAGTATGGGAAATGGCATTGGCCCTCACATGTTTGACAGGGAACTGGTCAATGTGGTGACGCGTGAGCATATGGACCACAGATGTGGAAGTCTCAGCAGAACACATCTTGAACATGTCCCTGAACTAACGTAATCTTTCTCCCCTAAGCTCATTTCTTTCTTCTACCTTAGTATGGCTCTTAGCTTAAGATGAAACAGTTGTATGGAGAGTGGGGGGAGTTCGGGGGTGTCACAATGACTAGGCAATACTATTGGCATTTCATGGAGCAAGGCCAAGGATGCCAACTATTTTGAACTGTATGAGAGAATCCCACACATTTTTCTGTATGAAATGTCATTAGCACCTCTTTTAAAAAACATGAAGAATGTCATCCTTGGATACCCAACTGCCCAAGTTAGAAACCTGGGTACCATCCAAGATCCCTTCCTCTTCCTTCACCAAGCTTCACCCAGCAGAGTTGTCACTGACTCCTCTTCACTTTGCTTCCTAAATATTTCTCAAATCACTGCCCTTCCCTTCATCCCCAAGTCTTCCTCTCATCTCCTGACTCGGCTGTAAGCTCTGGCTGGCAGACACCCTGCCTGGCAAACGCATGCCAGGCACACGGAAGATGCCACCAAATATCTGTTAAATGAATGTGTTCCCCCTGCCTCTCTTCACTGCTCTCCTCCTTATTTAGAATGAGCATTCTAAAAAAAAAAAAAAAATCTATCTGATCAGGCTATTCTTGTTTTTAAATCTGTCATCTGTCTCCTGCCATAAAGATTAAACACTCGAGTGCACAGCAAGCTGGCCTCATCTTCACCAGCCCTCCGTGGGAATCCTTTGCTCCAACTTTTTCAGACTATCCTTGAGACCTGTGATCTTTTCCTTTTTTTCTTTGTGTGTGTGTGTGTGTGTTTCCTTTTTGGTTTATGGAAACATTATAGCACAGGCTAGTCTGTAAGTTGTAAGTCCACATAACACAGAGCTGTAAGCCCCTGTAGTTCTTCTTCTCCAGTGCTGGAATTACAGGCATATGTGACTTCTCTTGATTAGGATTTTTGTTTTGTTTTGCCATACTGGGGTTAAACCAAGACCTCATAAGGGCTAAGCAACTGCTCTTCATTAAACTATATTCTCAGCCATCTCTGCCCTCTTTCAACTTTGTGTATTGTTTCCTGTACCGGACATAACTTTTCTCCTCTTCTCTTGATGACTAATTCACAGCTCCAGGCTATGCAAAGGCCATTCCCTCCGAAAGCTTCCCTGACTGCCCTTCAGCCAACTTGCAGACTCAGAGCCTTTGCTCTACTTCCATGGCCTCTATCTTGTGCCTCTATCCCACTGTAAGCAACTGCAGCTATGTGCCTTCTACCCCCACTACACAATGGGACGCTTGCAGTCTGAGGGCAGGCACTGCTTTTTGTTTGTTTCATTTTTCCACCCCCTATATTCAATATAACCTTTGACTCCAGTAGCTCGAATTAATACTAATATATTGCTTATATATTCAAAGGAATTGGTACCACTCTTGCGAAGCTTAGAAATAAGAATATTGATGGGTCCCTATGTTCTCTCTGGGATGAGGGGAGTGGCATGCAACTAGCAATGAATGACTACAGTTCATTCAACTTTTAGATCTAACTGGACACTCACTACATCCAGAAATACATACAACAACATGCCTACAGGTTTTTCCAGGTAGAGGCAGATGAGGGGGGCCTTGCCAAGAGACTCCTAAAGTCACATAGTATCATCTAAAGATCAGGTTCTCAGAGGCAGGCTGGCTGGGCATCAGGAATTTAGTACATGGAGCAAAGTCAGAGTGAGCGTGGGGCACTCCTGCGTAGCCAGCTTCTCCTGTCACCCAGTGGGTGTCATCTGGGAGCTAACGAAGAGTGTCTGGAAGGTATAGCCAAGTTTCTCCCCACCTCAGTCATCAGCCAAAAGGAAGGGAGCCTGAGTTGGTTCCCAGGAGGAAATCTGGTATTAGAATGGTTGTTTATCAACAGCACCACCTGGCAGTTCTTGAGTCATTGGCTTCTGTTAAAGAGAGGGGAAGAGAACCAGAATAATAACAGCTGTGGCTTCCAACACCTGGATGGGAGAAGGGTCAGGGAAGCTGCCAGTGAGGGACCTAGAGGTCACTGAAAATCCAGGGGATGGAGTCTTTCTCCAGTCTGAGCTCTGGGAAAGGCATCTTCGAGTTGGCATTCCCACTGGGACTCATTCAAGGGCAAGCAGACAGGAAGATGGAGCACAGAAGCCAATGTGCTGAGTCTGTACTGAGCTGAAAACATCACGGCTCTTCCGGCCTTCTACACTGGATTACAAGTGGCCTGATAGGATTTTGACAGGTTTTCGGAAATAGCAGGGTGATAACAAACTGAATACCTACTTATGAACTGGACTTAGAAGAGGGTGTAGGGAGGTGTCGTGCCCTGAGGATGACCCGGGGAGTCACTGGAAGTTTAATAGCCACTGAGGGGAGGAGATAGTTTCTTCAATGGTGTAGCCACTGGGAAGTTCCCTAGTCCCCTGTCTCCAGTAAATAACTCCTCACCAATGCACATGCAAGTGACCCCCATGAAGCTCAGGGAGTCACACACAAAGTGTCTTAGTAAGAGTTTCTATTCCTGTACAAACATCATGATCAAGAAGCAAGTTGGGGAGGAAAGAGTTTATTCAGCTTACTTCCACATTGCTGTTCATCACCAAAGGAAGTCAGGACTGGAACTCAAGCAGGTCAGGAAGCAGGAGCAGATGCAGAGGCCATGGAGGGATGTTCCTTACTGGCTTGCTTCCCCTGGCTTGCTCAGCTTGTTCTCTTACAGAACCCAATACTTCCAGCCCAGAGATGGCACCACCCACAAGGGTCCCTACCCCTTGATCACTAATTGAGAAAATGCCCCACAGCTGGATCTCATGGAGGCACTTCCCCAACTGAAGCTCCCTTCTCTGTGATAACTCCAGCCTGTGTCAACTTGGCACACAAAACCAGCCAGTACACAAAGATATGACAGCAGAAGGGACTGAATGGGAAGAAAATGTTAAGCAGGAAGGAAAGGGGAGCAAAGGAGGGAACAGGGATGACTATGATCAAAACACTTTATATAAATGTCACAAAAATTACGTTAAAAATATTTAAAGGATGATTGGGTTGGGAGGCAGTGCCTAACGCTGGCCAGCAGAACCTTGTGAGAACAAGTTATGAATGAGGAACAGGGCTTAGTGTCACACCTGGAATCCCAGCACTCTAGAGATGGGAAGGATTGTGGGAAATGTGAGGCCAGCCGGGACTGTGCAGAGAGTTCCAGGACAGCCGAAGCTTCATGGTGAGAACCTGCCTTAGAGGATGGCAAAGACCAAAATCTGAAACTGAGTCAAATGGGATTAATGAGGAGCAAAGGATGTAGCTCAGTAGCAAGATGCTTCCCTAGAATGCAGAAGGTCCTGGGATCATAGCTATCCCTAAAGAATGAGAAGAAATAAGGAAAGACAGACAGAAAGGCAGGAAAACTGGGTGAGAAGCAGCCAGATCAGCATAATGCCATACCCTATTTAAACTTGCATATTGAATTCCTCACTAAGGTTTTACTAGGACAATGGGACAGGCAATAAAATGACTTTCAGCAGAGAAAACAAACTTCATTAGTTACCAAATCTGTTGCTTTTGGAAAGTTCATGTTTACACAGTTTTGCATGATCTTTCTAAATAAAAAAAAAAATCAGGATCTCAGATCATTTTGGTTTCCCTAATTTGGTTACATAAAGGAATATTTTACTTTTTGTACAAGATCAACTTTGGGGAAACAGTTGACTAAACTCTGAAGATTGCTAACGTGGAAATGTTCTTAAATTAACTTAATGTTTTATAACGTGTTATGGAGTTTTGAAACATCTCATTTGGGAAGGAATTACCTGGAAATCACATTTGATATATGGATTTGGCTTGCTGGCCATCAGGTGGATACTTCTATGCTTCAGAGCACTCCAACTCTGGCTAAAACTAAATCTTAGACACCCCACTATTAAGAAGCCCCTTTGGGGATCTGAAAAAAACAAGAGCATCCTTAACAGAAAAGTGCAACCAAGAGGCAGTTAGTAGTTAGGAAACAGAGTTGAGTCTTTAAAAGTCAATGAAGCAATGAGGGCCCAGCACCATCTTAACCACCAAGTACTAAAGCTCTGTCAGCTGCATGCCAATAAAGCAAGCAGAAACTCAGTAAGACTAGCATGGCAACAGGCTGTGTGGAAAGTCAGGAGATTTATATCCCACCGGTCCAGGAAGGAAGGAGATTGCAAGATAAAGAGCATCTATAACAATATCTTAGCTACAACTCCCTCAGTGCTCTAGCAGGAAATGAACAAGGATTGCTGCTTCACTTCTGAAGGGAGAGAAAGAGACAGAGAGAGAGAGAGAGAGAGAGAGAGAGAGAGAGAGAGAGAGAGAGAG
>NW_022196905.1:68651795-68662758 GCF_008632895.1 Mastomys coucha | reverse complement strand
GAGACAGAGAGAGAGACAGAGAGACAGAGAGAGAGACAGAGAGACAGAGAGACAGAGAGAGACAGAGAAACAGAGAGACAGAGACAGAGACAGAGAGACAGAGAGACAGAGACAGACAGAGGCAGAGAGACAGAGGAGAAAGAGAGAGACAGAGACAGACAGAGGCAGAGAGACAGAGGAGAAAGAGAGAGACAGAGACAGACAGAGGCAGAGAGACAGAGGAGAAAGAGAGAGACAGAGACAGAGAGAGACAGAGGTAGAGAGACAGAGAGAGAATGAGAGATAGATAGGTAGAGAGAGAGACAAAGACAGAGAGACAGAGAGACAGAGACAGAAGAGAGACAGAGACAGACAGGATAGACAGAGGCAGAGAGACAGAGAGAGAAAGAGAGAAAGACAGAGACAGAGGAGAGACACAGAGACAGACAGAGACAGACAGAGGTAGAGAGACAGAGAGAGACAGAGACAGACAGAGGCAGACAAAGGCAGAGAGAGAGAGAGTGACAGAGACAGAGGAGAGACAGAGACAGACAGAGATAGACAGAGGCAAAGAGACAGAGAGAGAAAGAGAGAGACAGAGACAGAGGAGAGACACAGAGACAGACAGAGACAGACAGAGGTAGAGAGACAGAGAGAGAAAGAGAGAGAGAGAAAGAGAGAGAGAGAGAGAATATTAGCACCTCTCGCTTGTGGGCTTCCTACCATGCAGGGGTTTGTTTTCTATACCTCCAGAAAAAGTCTATTTTCTTCAGATGCTAAATAAACACATCAAAGGGTCATAAGGCCAGTGTCACCATTGGACATTGTTCCACAGTTCTCCACCTCATGTCTTATTTAAAACATTCTAGGTTTAATCCTTGCTCCAGATCTTGATATCAATTACTATTCCCTGTTGCATGTGCAAGAAAATGTAATTGTTGGAGATGTGTGAACACTCAGGTTAAAGGCTGTGGGTATGAAGTCGTCCTTCCTGGCACAACATTGTATTCGAGCAACTGTGATGATGCTAGTCTAGGGAGTGCCTAGGAGTGAGCATGGCTGATTTATGAAACTCCCCACCCTCACCCCCCACCTCCCCATGCTGAAGGAGAGCAACCTGGCTCTTGGGTCAGAGCTTGCTTTGAGAAGGACTGTGTGTAGCATGCTAAATAGAAAGCTAGAACAATCAAATGCTTGAAATTGTTTATTCAAGTAGTAGCTGAGGTGGTCATAAGGATGTTGGTATATAGTAATGGGGGAATGGCCACAATGTGGTGATGGTGCTGTGTAGACAAGATAAGAATGGTCTTGCTGGTAGTGTGGTATGGTGGTGGTAGCTATCTATGGTGGTGGTTGTGTATAGTAGACTATAGTGGTGGCCATATGGTGGTATAATTGTATGGTGGTGTGGTGGTGTGAGAAGCTGTGATGGTGAGAGTGGGGGTGTGGGGATGGTACTGGCAGTAGTTGTAGTGGTGGTTGTGTTGTGATAGGTATGTGTGGTGGTATTGTAGTGGGGATGGCTGTGGTGGTAGTCGTGTGGTAGTGGTTATATGGGGGTGCAGGGTGAAATAGTGAGAGTGTGGTGCTCATGGTGTGGTAGTGACTGTATGGTGGTTGGAGTATGGTAGTGTTTGGGTAATGGTGGTGGGAGTGGTGGTATGGTAGTGGTAGTGTGGTAGTGGTGGGGTGGGGTAGGGTTGTAGTATTGGTGGCCCAAAGCCTTTGTTTGAGAGCCAGAACACGGAGTTTGTGTCCAAATTGAGCAGAATTTAGCAGCAACAGTGCTAGAGTTCTCTCCTGTGTGGCCTCCTGGTACAGGACCCTGCCCTAAAGTCCAAATGCCTGGGGAAGAAAAGAAGAAGGAGAAGGAGAAGGAGAAGGAGGAGGAGGAGGAGGAGGAGGAGGAGGAGGAGCAGGAAGAGGAGGAGGAGGAGGAGGAGGAGGAGGAGAAGGAGAAGAAGGAGAAGAAGGAGAAGGAGAAGAAGAAGAGTCTACCTTGTAGAGTTAACTACAGATTACTAATATAATGCACATGAGTGTCACTGACACTCAGGGTGAAGGTCATATATAGAGATAACCAAGATATCATGCACTCCCTAGACCAGTGGTTTTCAATCTTCTTAATACTGCGACCTTTTAACACAGTTCCTCATGTGGTGGTGATGCCAACCATAAAATTATTTTGTTGCTATCCCACAACTATAATTTTGATACTGTTATGAATTGTAATGTAAGCATGAATATGCAGGATATCTGATCTGCAACCCACCGAGGAGTCATGAGAGAACTGCTGCCCTAGACTGACCCATCTCACCTGCTTATTATGTGCCAACCTACTGATGTGGCCTCTGGCAAGGCACTTGAAAGTTCTTCAGTACTTGATGGTTCTGGGACTAGAATATTCTGTAAGAGTCAGAAGGTATGTTGTGATGATTAAATACATTTATATGTGCAAAGAGCCTTTGGCACACAATAGGTACTATATAGACGCCCAGTATGGATATCACACATCCACCTTCTGAGGCTATAAGAAGCGAGTTGTTGTTATAAACATGGTCAATGATAATTTGATCCCTTGCAAGCCTGGAACTAGGATGTGGAGACAGCCAGGACAATTGTAAGACGAAAGGCCTCTGGAGCGTGGCAGAGAGGAGCTGGATGAATATGAATGGCTCCTTTGAAGATAATTCCTTCTCAGTGTGACAGAAGAACAAAATGGAGGCTTACGGCAAAATTAATTAATATTACTGATAGCCAAGTCTCATCATGATTACATGATTAATTTTGCTAGAACCACTGTAAGGAACCTGGGGCTCCCGGCCTAGGATGACTAGGCCTTTGAAAATGGTTGTGGTATTTTTTTTTTTTTTAAGGTTTCATCCGCTTTGATCCTTACAATGTGTTCCCTTTTTGGTTGGTTTTAATGGAGTTCCTGGCCGGTGGTCAGGAAGCATCTAATAAGTGGCCGTGGATGAAGCAGAGTCACCAGAGCATGTCTTGTGAAATTGTGTCAGTTTTAACCGATGAAGGGAGCTTTGTCCCATGTACCCAAGGTAAAACAGCAGTAGAAAAGGCCTTTCTTTGTTCTATTTTATCCCAAGATCTGGAAAGCCCGAAGGGGGAGACAGAACCCAGAAGCAGAGGAAAGGATGGCAACAGGACTCTGCCCCACCCACAGGTGACATCCACCTTATTTCTAGTTTGTTATTGTATTTGATCCTTTACCATGTGCTTGAAGAGTCTCAAAATCTAACTTCTCAATTCTGCAGTGGCCGAACTGCTCTGTTTCCTGGTCTTCCAGACAACCTTTGCTGACAACAGCCCAGTTTCCATGAGGGCTCTGTCTGGGACAGGGCTGTGGACAATTAGCAATGCCTTTCACAGGTAGAGGTAACATACATTCGGCCCTAAGTCCCCTAGGATGGTAGAAGGGTTCCAACCTAGAAGATGACATCTGTTTCTCTCTCTCTCTTCTTCTTTTTTTTTTTCAGAGACAGGGTTTCTCTGTGTAGCCCTGGCTGTCCTGGAGCTCACTCTGTAGACCAGGCTGGCCTCGAACTCAGAAATCCACCTGCCTCTGCCTCCCAAGTGCTGGGATTAAAGGCGTGTGCCACCATGCCCAGTGACATCTGTTTCTCAAATGCTCAGAACCCTGGGAGCCATCTTTAAGATGGAGGGACAAGAATGTAAGTCCCATGAAGCTGTCCTGTGTCTAAGAGCTTTACATGAATTAAATCATTCAATAGTCTCAGCTTCTAAAGGAGGGCTACTGTTACCCCTTTCTCCAGGTGATGCTGGACCTTAGGATGATTAATTATCCCACCCATGACTGCTCTTCTAGGGAACTGGCTTTGGCCATGTGTACATGTGTATAGCACTAGGTCCATGGTAATTATTTCTTTTTTATTTTATTTCTGGATTGTAGGGCCTTCTGGAAAGAATAAGGATCTGTGAGGGAACAAACAGAAAATGCGTTAGCGGGTTCTGGTGCCGCCTTCAGCTGTCATATTATTATGTTGTTATGGGACTTTGAAAAAGAAAATGAATACTCAAGTCTACAGCAACTATTTCCTGTCTATGTGGCCCCAGACACTAGAATCCTATGTCTGTCGTTATCAATGTTTATCCTCCAGACTGTGTGATAAGAGCAGGGACCTTTGCTTTCCTTAGGAACATTATTTTACTTGGAATCTTTGCATTTCATTAAGAGACCAGACAACCAGAACATTGACCCAGCTCTCTCAACGAGCTCCAATGTTCCATCTTGCACAAGCTAGTGGCCAATCTTCGAAGCATGGCCGCTGGATCATAGCATCAGCACTTGGGAACTTGTTAGCTTTGAAGTCTCTAGTCCACCTCAGACTCCCTGAAGCAGCAGCTCCACAGACGAGGCCAGGGAGCCATGGTGTAGCAGACCCTCCATAGGCCTCAATTATTCCAGCCACGGAGAATGCGACATCTGCCGGAAGACGTTTGAAAGAAGTGAATTGGTTAATGTTGCTCGGAGTTTCAGCAAGCTTAAGTGCATTCTCAGAAAGAGTCATTGCAATTCGGGTGTTTCACAAGACTTATTAGTTCCTTTTCTTATTGTTCTGACAAAATGCTCGACAAGAGAGACTTAAGGAAGGAAACGTTTGTTTTGGCTCAAGCTTTGAGGGTACAGTTCATCAAGTCAGTGATGTCGTGGCATCAGGAGCATGAAGCAGCTGGTCACATGGCACACACTAACACACACACACACTCATACACACACACACTCACACACACACATTCACACACACACATACACACACACACTCACACACACACACACACATACACACACACACACACACACACACACACAAATGCGGGATGATGCTCACCTCTCTTTCTCTTCTCTTTCCTCTTAAATGTAATCCAGTGTGGGGCTGGGGAGGGGAGCCTGCCCAAATCAAGAGAGTGGTTGAGGCATGTCCAAACCCCAGAAATCTTGTCCTGAGATTGGCAGGAGGATCACTGCTCCCCTGCCCCAGACCTGTGTTTCCCTGTGCCAGGTCACATTGTCCCGTAGTCAGGTTAAACTTCCTCTCCCCTTATAAGATCATGTCCAGCAGCACCTGAACTTCTCCTTATGCAAATGAGGCACTCCTAACACTCTGGCCCCAGTCAGTGATGTACACACACCTGGAAAGGCCCTACCCACCCCCCAAAGGTGTAAATTGTCTTTGTTCCCTGTGTTAAACAAGCTGTCTTGCTGAAGCTTCCTCCCTGTTCTCCTTGCATTCACTGCTGCCTGAGGTTTCTTCTGCTCCTGGCCATTCCTGCCTTGATTTCCCTCTCAGGAGGGGAAGCAGAACCTGACCAAATATACTAGTTCCCTGCTCGTGAGAGGGTGCTGCCCACATTCAGTTCGGGTCTTCCCTCCTCAGTTCAATCTTTTAGGAAATATCATCACACATGTGCATGAGCACACACACACACACACACATGCACACGTACGCACATGCACACACACACACGCACATGCACATGCACACGCACATGCACACACACATGCACACACACGCACACACATCAGTTTGTCTCCTTGGTGACTCTAAATCCTGTCAAAGTGACAATGAAGTTTAGCCATCCCAGAAGACATTTCCAGTCTTTAAAAGGGGATCTAATACTCCACTATGTCCACAGAGTGGAGAACAGATATTCTGTATGAGATTAATAAAGTTGAAATTTTAGGAGGCCAATTAAGTAGGTATCTTTTTGTTTGTGATGAACTGACAAATAAGAAAGAAGGGTTAAAAGGAGATAAAATTTCATTTATTTCAAAGCTTAGAGTAGTGGGTATGTGTCTTCCAGATTCTTTTTTTGTATGTACCAACCCCAGACAGTGGCTTAATACTACTCATTTATCTGCTTGTGATGTAGTTGGCCAAGCTGCTAAATATATTCCACGTGGGTCTTGCATATAGTTGCCATCATGTGTCTAGCAGTTTTGCAGGGAGACTCTGACAGCCAGGGCTAGAATGGCCCTCCTCATCCATCCAATATTCTCTCTGACCAGGGATCTCGGAGTACACAGGCCTCTTTCATGGTCACTGTAAGGTCCTGAAGAAAGAGCTCTGAGAGAATTCAATAGCTCTTTAGCCAGCCCTGGGAGCTACACGGTACCACCTCTTCTGCAGATCCCTATTTATCAAAGCAGTCACAAAACTCCTCCCAGGCTCAAAGGAAGGGAATGGAGCATAGCTCTTGGTGGGAGGCATGTCAAAGAACGTGCAGCTGTATTTTCAAATGCTACAGTGTGCCCCCATATGGCTCTCTAACACACACCCATAGCAAAGATTTCCACAAGGAGTTTTTTAAAGAGCTAGGTCTCCACCAGAGAGCACATTCAACTTCCTTCTCAAATGTGACTATCATATAATCTGCTTCTGATCTCAGGAGAAGGAATAAGAAGACATTAGAGGGGCATACTAAAAGAAGTTCCTTCGAAGGAAACACAGGTCGGGCCATCTGAATCACCTTGCTTTAGGCAGTTGGATCCTGTAGGTTGTGACCCTTTGGGGGAGTGTGTGTCAAATAACCTTTTCAGAAGGCCAAATATCAAATATCCTGCATATCAGATATTTATAATTCATAACAGTAGCAAACTTGCAGTTATGAGTAGCTATGAAAATAACTTTATGGCTGGGGGTCACCACAATATCAGGAATTGTCTTAAAGGATCGCAGCATTAGGTAGGTTAAGAACCTCTGGGTTAGACTGACCTACTTTGTTTTTAAGCTTTTGAGAAGTGTTGAATTTTGATCCCTAAATACTGTGTGTGTTCCATTCCATAACAACTTAATTTTCAAAGAGCGTATCAGTGTTTTTGTTTTTATCCTGTGTTTGTTTGCTATATTCCTTTGCTTACATGTTCTTTGTTGCTCATCAAGTTGTCTTAAGATGTTTATGCATCTTTATTTAGATATGTCAACCTCAGCCTAAACCCACCAAAGAAAGAGACTCCTCAGAGAATGTGGTCCTGAGACCAGCAAGCTTGCAGTGTGAGCACTCGCTTGCATGCCGACACAAACAATGTGATATTCAAATGGAAGTGGGTTAGAAAGATGGGGCTTAGGTCATAGATTCTGAGGGAATTACTCTTGTTCATAACAAGAGTGGTACCGGTCTGAGGTTGGACAGATGGCCACTGGCAGATGTCCCTTCAGAGGGACTTTTATTATGTAAGGTTATAGTGGCCTCTGCAAGCTTTTGATTCTGTAAGAATATTTTATAACAGTTACTGCTAGACATCCATATGTAAGAGCCTTCCTTCATAACCTCCCAAGTTCTCCTTTGGCTAGGATGGACTGAAGGGACTCCATTTTGACTTTGACAATCTCTATACTTTTTCTCCACAGATTGAAGTCACATGCCATATATCTGATTCACTTAAAGTCTACAATTCAATGATTTTTTGTATGGTCAATGCATACAACATTTCCACAGCCAATTTTAGAGCATTTTTATCATCTTTAAGGAAAGCTCTGGTTCAAGAGTAAAAAGGCTCACCATACTGTGAGGACCTGAATTCAATCTCAAAAAACCAAGTAAGAAAGCCAGGCATGTTTGTGAATACTTGTAATAGTAGTGCTGGGGGAGCAGAGACAAATGGATCCCTGTGGCTTGTTGGCCAGCCTGTCTAGCCTAATTGATGAGCTATAGGTAAAAGTGACAGATTGTGTCTCAAACCAGATAAGTCAATACTGAGGAATAACACACATGCACATATTCACCCATACTCACAATTGTATGCACGCCCACACACATATTCAGACACATCGAAAACACACACACACACACACACACACACACACACACATACACAAATATATTCTAGCCTTGCTACTTCCCTGTGTCTCCTAGATGGCAGTAGTAGTAAGGGACATCAGCAGTGAGGACTAAGCTCAGGAGAAGGTCTGGGGACAGTCAGGTGTTCTTTGCTTGTCGGTCCCTTGACACCAACACACCATAGATGGTCAGATGGCAGGCTGGGGAGGCCATTCCAGTGTTAGCTGCCCTCCACTTTAAGAGTCTGCGAGAGGGAGCTGTGCTTACCATTTGTCTGGTGTGTTTGTTTGTATGTTTTGTTTTCTGGTGTGGTTTTAACACTCTCATTCGTTCCAATCTACATTGTTAAGCTTATAGTTGGGACATTTTTTACTTTAAAAACTAAGATATTCATCAGTCTATGCCTGAAAGGTTGAGGCAGTGGTGACCATGTGTGCACACAAAATGTCTTAGTTAGGGTTTTTATTGCTGTGAAGAGACACCATGACCAAGGCAACTCTTATAAAGGAAAACATTTAACTGGGCCTGGCTTACTGTTTCAGAGGTTTAGTCCATAATCATCATGGGAAAGCATGGTAGAATGCAGGCAGAAGTTGTGCTGGAGAGGGAGGTGAGAATTCTATATTGAGATCAGCAGGAAACAGGAAGTGAATGTTACACTAGAAGTGGCTGAGCATTTGAAACCTCAAAGGCTGCCCCTAGTATTCATTTCCTCCAACAAAGCCACATCTACTGAAAGGCCACACTTTCTTTTTGTTGTTGTTGTTGTTTTGTTTTTTTGAGACAGGATTTCTCTGTGTAGCCCTGGCTGTCCTGGGACTCACTCTGTAGACCAGGCTGGCCTTGAACTCAGAAATCCACCTGCCTCTGCCTCCCAAGTGCTGGGATTAAAGGCGTGCGCCACCAATGCCTGGCCCAAAGCCACACTTTCTAATAGTGCAACTCCCTATGGGCCTATGTGGGTCATTTTAAAACCTTTTTCTTGATTCTTTGTAAGTTTCACATCATGAACCCCAGGCCTGCTCATCTCCCTGTCCCCTCATGTCTGCTCTTTACCCTTGCAACACCCCAAATAACACACACACACACACAAATAAACAAACAACAACTAAAACAAACCATAGAAAACATCTCATTGTGGAAGCTGTAGTGTGTAGTGTGTCCCATAGTAGATCCCTCTGTCCACACAACTTCACTTGCAAATACTCATTGCAATGAGTCATTGTTCTGGCTAGAGGTCTCTGGCTTCTGTGACACCATCAATAATGAATCTTCATTAGGACTCCTCCTGGTTAACCTGTTGTTGCCCTGCATTATGGAGATCCTGCAGCTCTGGAACCAAAGGACTGGCCTTTGCCAGATGATTTAAATTTGGGGATGGTCCAACTCAGAGCCCTGGATCTGGGCCTGGGTGGTAGCTGAGCTGGTCAGCCAGCCAGTTCCCTCTTATCTGCTCCACCAGATAAGGTAAAGTACCTGGCTACCACCCGTGGCAAGGGGGGAGGGGTAAGGGCGTCAACCTTGCACCCACTCCATCTCACACCAGATGAGTGGCAGGCCATCTCTCTCACACTCTTGCCCTCTAGAGCAGCTCAACCTGTGCCCACTCCAGCAAAGCCAGTTCTACTACACAGCCCTCACATGATACAGGGCCAGCTCTCCCTAGTGCTACCAGACAGCAAGGAGCAGGGCCCGGGCAGGGCCAGCTCATCCACTCTCTTTTCCCCAGGGTCAGTTGTCTCAACTGTCACAGGTGGTGGTGGTGGAAGGGCATCACCTCCACACCTGTGTAGGGGGGGCGGCATTCTTATTCTTATTCAAAACACCTCAGATGTACATCAGTGTGCCTCAGAAGCAGCTCTTGGCTGGTGGTGATATCTACAGGCACAAAACATGCACCCATCCTGCCTCTGCAGTGCCACTGGAGACAGAGCAAGTGCTGCTTGTAGGATGGACCAAGCCACCTATGACAGCTTACCGGCTGAAAGCCACTGCTCTACCCAACCCAGAGTGACTTAGAGCTGTCACAGCACGGGTTTGAGCCTTTTGCCCATTTTTACATTGGATTCTTTGCCTTTTTTATTACTGGGTTGTTACATAGTCTAGATTCATGTTCCTTATCAGATATTTGATTTACAAATATTTTCTTTCATTCTGATTCCTTTAAAGTGTATAATTCAATTATCTTTGGTATTTGGTTGACTTTTCACTTTCTTGCTAATGCACTTTGATGTTCAACAGTTTTTAATTTCAATGAAGTATTAGCTATTTGGAGTTTCTTTTGCTGTTTGTGTTTTTGGACTCATATCTAAGAATCTATTGGCAGATCTGAGGTCCTGATGACTTATTTTAATGTTAGCTTCTAACAATTTTAAAACTTAACTCTTGCTTATTAGGATTTTGACCCACTTTGAGCTAACATTTATGTGCAGTGTGAGGTACAATGTCAAAAAAAATTTATATTTGATCTTTGTGCTCATTTCCTGGCATAGAGTGCCTAAAATCATGTAATTGCCATCGTGGGAGTTCCCGTGCTAGTGAGCACAAGGATTGCTCAGCAGAGAGATGTGATTGTCCTGCTGGGGTTTCAATCCTGCCCTGCAACCTCTGGGTACAAGAAGGGAAAGAAAAGGCTAAGTTGGTCTCCAAGAGTGAAGAATCTAACCAGCCATGCTGACAGGAAGCCTCTACAAAAACTTGGAGGGACAGGGTTCTCTGAGCTTCTGGAGTGTCAAACTTGTGTAAGTTCCTGAAGCTGGCATGCCTGGGAGCGTATGGGAGCCCATGTCTGTCTGTATAACAAACCAGTAAACAAATAACCTGTTTCCATGAGTTCCATGAGCTGCTGTTAGAATCAACCAAGCAAGCCTTGGGAAGATATTGGGAACTCTCAGTTCCCCAAAAAACAAAGCAAGCAAATGAACAGGCTTGCAAGAAGCATCTCTAGAAGGAAAGGGGAAGTCATAGGGATGGAGGCTTCCAAGATTTCTGCAGATAGCTATCAGTGTGAGAACAAAGTTTAACTACAGGTTACCCAACTGATTCCTCCTTTTTGCGTGGTGTGTGAGTTCTGTCCGAAGCGATCTGTGTTGTGAAGATATCACAGCAGGAACTGAGTTTTTTCCTAAGGGTTTTTTTTTCTTTTTCTTTTTCTTTTGTTTTTTCT
>NW_022196905.1:68632392-68651785 GCF_008632895.1 Mastomys coucha | reverse complement strand
AAAACATTACTCTTTACCAGTCAGTTTGGTTTTGGGCTCATTATTGTCCTTAACTTGTTGATGACAGGTATATGATTTTTTTGGTTTTTGTTTGGCTTGCAATTCCATTCCATTGGTCCACTCTCTTGCACCACACTGTCTTAATTACCACTGGTTTGTAAAAGGGTTTAGAATCAAGAAGTGTCTCTCATCTTTGCTCGTCTTTTGAGATAGTTTTTTATTCTTATCTCTAGCAACTCCATATGAATTTTAGAGTCAACTTGATTTCTGTGAGGGTCAAGATTCTGATCAAAAAGACGCTTTGAAGGACCAGGAACACAGATTAGCAAGGCAGCATTTTTCTATTTACATTGGTGAATTTATTCTTAAATAGTTCATTCTTTTTAATGTTACTATAAAAAGGAATTTGTTTCTTAATTTCATTGTTTTTATTGATGTTAGCAGCATAGAAAGTATAGTTGGTTTTTGTGTTATACAATTTTATTGAACTTATTTACTAGAGTGTCATAGAGTGTTTGGTTTTCTGTTTCTAGTGTTCGTCATAGGGTGTTTGGTTTTCTGTTTTGTTGGTGAGTTCTTGAGATTTTCTAGGTCAGGTTAATACTTTTTGTGAATAGAGACAGTTTAATGTCTTGTTTTTCAATCTAGATATGGTTCTTCCAACCCATTGTTCAACTTTTGTTTTCCCAGCCAATCACATTACCCACTGAAAAGGTTTTACATGTCTAGGGCATCAAAGCCTACGTGTCTAAGCTCCCTCAAATAGCTAGTTCTTGAGTGTAGAAAACAAATGTCTTAATGACTACAGGATGCTGAAACCTGGTGTATTAGTCAGGGTTCTTTAAAACAAAACTGATAGAATGTATATATATATATATTACACATATATATATATAATACATATAATAGAATAAATATATACAAAGATAACTATATATAGTGTTATATACATAAATGAATATGGTAAAACTAAGTACATATATATATATACACACAGTATATATATACACACACACACTCAGTATATATATATATACACACACACATATATATGGTATGTATAGGTATATATAATATATATTTATAGATAGATAGTACCATATACATGGTATATACTTATAACACACACACATACACACATATGGAGATTTATGGCTTACAGGCTAATTCAATAATGCTGTGTACCAACATAAAGTACAGTGGTTGTTCAGTCCATGAGGCTGGGTGTCTCAGGTGGTCTTCAGTATACACTGGAATCTGGGAAAGCAGGTTCTAATGTCTGTG
The DNA here is from genome assembly GCF_008632895.1 of Mastomys coucha. Lineage (NCBI taxonomy): Eukaryota > Metazoa > Chordata > Mammalia > Rodentia > Muridae > Mastomys > Mastomys coucha. The sequence goes on along the minus strand of NW_022196905.1, from coordinate 68,650,501 downwards.
AAAGACCTTGCCAGTGAAAGGCAGAGCAAGTCAGCAGAAGGCAAAGCCTTCCTTCTTCCATGTTGTTTACATCGTCTGCCAGCAGCAGACACTGTCCAGATTAAAGGTGACTTCAAAAGATCCAATGTAAGTACAGGATTTCCTGCCTCGAAAGATCTGGATTAAAACTACGTCTTCCCAATACAAATAATTTAATTAAGAACATTCTTGCACAGGTGTACCTATTAGCTCAGGGTTTAGCTGATTTCAGATGTAAGCAAGTTGATAAACAAGAATAACTGTTACACCTGGAAAGAGGGCTTGGGAAATTTGGTAGTTTCTGAACACATGGACACTGGTCAAGAGATAGCAGGACGTAGGCTCTCAGTACACATTTGGCCTGTGCATATCTCGTATTAGAAATTAACATGTCTAGGAAGGTTCAGAGCTGAGTCTTGTAAAGGATAACATTGGTAGAGGTCCCTTCTGTCTCTGAGGATGGTATTATGCTCTTACTCTGGGTATAGTTCCTGAGATCCACTCTGCATCCCACTGAGGCACATTTAAACTCCTCATCTTAGAATAGAAGGCCTAACACCACCTGGTCCCAGCCCAGTCCCCATCTTCCCTTAGGTTTTCTATGAACTTTCTAACTGAAAAGTCACTTGGTTCTAGTTTCACCTGAAATCCCAGAGAGAATGAATTATGTTCTCATGGTTTGATAAACTTCAGTTGAGTGCTGGAAAGTACATGAGTGCTATTCATTAAACCATATACTTACATCGTGTTGTTATTTCTGGTAAGTGTCTGCCTTCTTTATAAGAGCAAATCCACTAAGGTGGAGTAGCCAGCCTTTACTCAAGGACAATCACCATGTTCCTTCTTTTGGGGAAGCTGTTCCTCACTCTCTCAATCCTTACAAAATTCCCTGCCTTATTGTAGCAGACCCTCTTCTGCCTCTATCAGCTGACATGTGATTTATACTCAGGTAGTGAAGTTCTTTCCCATTAGCTTTCTGACCGCCTCTCTGTGGAGGAGAATTTCCTCTTAGGTAGAAGGGCTGGGAAGGTGAAACGTGAAGTTCCTGTTTCTCATGTTATCATCCTTGAGAAGATAACTCCCAGAACAAAGGGAAGACAGATAAAACAGGAGGAGAAAGTCTGGAATTCGTCCGGGCTCTGGTTCAAGTCCTTGCTGACGTGTCTAGAGTTCGGGTGTGAGTCAATGAATTTCTCTTTTGCTTCAGTTAGCTTAAATTTTAATTGTACAAGTTGAACCCAAGAATTCTGTAAGGTTCTTTTCCCAGGCAGAAGTCAATATCCATTTGTGTACAAGTTCCTGGGGTGCCCAGCACAAAATGGGCACAGCACATGCTTACTGTTTTGAAGCAGATTATAAACCGGTTGAATTAGTTTATTGAGAACTCGGCTGGAGAATGAAAAGAAAGCACCCAGTGTTACTGCTGTGTATTGAAAGGACAAGGGCTTGATGTTTTGTGTGATTCAATGAGAGAGGAACAATACAACAGTCTCGAAAAGGGATAAGCATGCTGCCAATTTGGCGAAGGGAAAGCCAAGAGGCCAGACCTACCCATTCCCTTCCTCCTCCACCAGTGGTTTGCTTTACCTTTTAGGAAAGAATACAGTTGGTTTTGCTCATTAAAGATGGAAACTGGAGATGTGTGCTTCCTTCCTTGAGCCTGGTTGTAGCTCACCGTCCTACTGGGGCTTTGGAAAACAGGGAACAGGGCCAAGGGAGGCTCATAAGCTCAGGGACTCAGAAACAGCATGGGGCCTTTGTTGTACCTATGTTCAGTCACTGGACAAAGTGAAGATTCATTATAACAGTGCCAGAAAATGCACCCACAGCGTCCCTGGCTGGAATGGCTGGTAGAACTTTGGGTTTTGCCAACTTTGGTGATTTCACCAAACACAGGTCCAAGGTCTGTAGACAGTTGATAGACTGTTTAAACAGGCTATTGTTTGTGAAAACACCGAGTGCCATTTATTCTTGGAGCAGAATGGAACCTTAGAGGTCATCAATTCAACCTCCAATGGCTGCCTAGTCATTTCCACTTCTGCTTTTTAATTTATTTCTGAATTCCTTCTAAACTCATTCCTAAAGAGTGGCCCAAACCTTTAGAAAATCCCATTCATAGACTCTCAGAAAATTCCTTTTTTTCTTTAATAAAAATGAAAATTGCTTTATGAACTTTCCTGCCCAAGACTCAAACGTCCTTTCATCTATGTTGTAGGAAATAAACCTAATCACTCTTCAAAATCCTTCCCATATTCAAGGCACCTATGGCATCTCCCGAGGGAACGTAACCAATTCTTTCTTAGTACCCCATGGGACACTAGCATTTTAATCTCCTTTAGGGCAAGTAGTAGGTCAGACAGCAAAGAAGAAAACAAGACACACAGCCAAAGAAACAAAAACAGTCCTTGCTCCTTGGACCTTGAAGAAGTCTCTGTGATTCATCTGCGTGGCTTAGTCTCTCTCTCTTTCTCTCTGCCTGTCTCTGTCTGTCTCTGTCCTATTTCTATCTGTTTACTCCCACTCTCTGTCTCTCTTGTTTTTTTGTTTTTGTTTTTTGTTTATTCTGAGACAGAGTCTCATTATGTAGCTCTGACTTTCCTGAAACTCACTGTGTAGAACAAGCTGGCTTCAAATTCACAGAGACCCACCTTCTTCTGCGTCCCAAGCACAGGGATGAAAGGCAGAAGAAGCCCGGCCCTCCCCCAACTACAGGTTTATCATTGCTGAGAGCCATCCTTTCTGAGCATCTCAGTTCTTTAATTTTTAAAATAGGTTGTCTTAAATATTATCTATATAAAATACTATCACAATGCCTAGAACAGATCATACACACACACACACACACACACACACACACACACACATTAATGACTGTCCTGCCTGAGATGGAGGGAAGAGAAGTATTTAGGATCTGAACATAAAATCCCTGGGGCAGAATTTGAACTCAAGTCTCGATGGTAAATATGCAGCCTTGTTAATAACTAGTAACGCCCTCTGTCCCCCTCCCCCACACCCCTTCTCTAATCTCTGATTTTCTCTGATTGTTGTAAGAGAGTGAATTCTGGGTGCTGTTACTAATTAGCATCATGTAAGATAAGCAGCAATTTGGTTGGAACATTTTAATAATAGTTATTTTCTCTTTTGCCTGTATTTAAAAGTTCTAATTTAATGAATAAATTATCTTTAGAGATCTAAGTTATTTCTAGTTTTGTTGTTCCATCTGATATGTTAATTTCGTCAACAGATTTATTTTAATAATGAAGAAGAAACTTAGAGGAAAGAAATGCACCTTGAAGTCTAAACCAACGTGCACATTAATATCCCAAGGAATTCTGGTACAGAAGGGTGCACACAAGGGGTTTTTGATGGCGGGCTCCATAGAACACTCTTCACATTCAAAGATGGGACACTGCTGAATTAGTCATCTGAAACTACTTTGATTGATTCTTAACCACTTGGGATAGCATTCATTTTCATTTGAATGAGCATCCAGGAGTTGAAACAGAAACAGCAATGGACCAGAAACCAAGTCCCAGCTTTGGCTTCATCATTATTAGCTGGCTGTGTCTTGCATCACAAGCCAATAGCTTTTTTGGATCTCAACTACTCTCAGAGAACAAGGGAACAGAAATAGATAATTTTTAAGGCCAAGATAGGCATGTGCCTGTTATAATGCTCATGGTTTGCACAAGGAGCATAGAAATGAATAGAACAGAGGAAGTCCCCAACACTATCCATCCTACTCTTTGGGGGTTGGGGCATGACTTTTAAACTAACATTACCAACAGCTAGAAACCTCTAGTGCTAAAGTGAGTGAAGAAAATGAAATGGGCCATGTCATAAGGAGAGATCTGAGGTGTTGGAAGTGGCTCTAAAACCTGAGTCATCAAGCTAATTTCATAGATCAATCTGAGACCTTGATGGTGAGAAAGAGCTCTCCAGATGGAGATCTATGTAGGGTAAGACTGAGGCAACCGGCAAAGCTTAAGAAGAAGCTAGTGTATTCTAGTCTAATGCAGGGGCAGAACACATAGCAAGACTGAGAGCAGTACAGAATGAGAGGAAAGACATAAGACAATGCCCGGATCTTAGACATTTGCATCTTATTTTAATATTAAGGAATAATTATGACACATGGGACAGCTCTAGCTGTCTTATCTTATTTTAAACATTACTCAGGGTGTCACATGGAATCTGTTGTAAGGGTAAGAATGAAGCAGAGTCTGTAGATGAAAGGCTGCTGAGTACTCCATGTGAGAGGCAAGGGAAGCAACAGAGACAGTTGGGCAGCAAAGGTGAATGCACTGCAGAGTGGAGGGCACTGGCTAAGGCATCCTGTAGTTAATCTTGACTTTTAACTTAATTGGATTAAGAAATGCCTAAGAGATTGCCAAAGCAGATCTCTAGGTGTGTCTGGGGGGATGTTTCCAGAGACAACTGCATATCAAGGGCTCTGACCTAACAAATGATTTAACTCATTGATGGATTCTAAATCTGAATAGACCATAGAGGAGACAGAATTTGGGGTGGGGGAGTGCAGCTGGCTGGAGGAAATAGGTCACTGTAGCATGAGCTGTGTCATAGAAGTCTACATCTTCTACTGGCTTTACTTCCTGTCTATCATGAGATGAAGAAGCCCCTCCACCACATGCTCACATCATTATGATGTTATGTTTAAGTGCGTGGGGCCAAACAATCATTCATTGAAATCACTGAGACCATGAGCAGAAATAAATCTTTCCTCCCTTAAGTTGTGTTTCTCAGGTATTTAGTCACAACACTATTAAACCTAGATAATACATGGGTGTCAATAGCCCTGGCTTATTGGTCTATATAGAGCCATGTTCTTTCCCAAGTTGCTACTTTTCCCCTCCTTAAGTCAGATATGGCTGATTGGAATGAGGAAAAGGGATGGTTATGTGACAACCCCATGCCAACCCACCAAGAGATCTGAGGTAGACCTGGAATCTTTTAACATGGAGTCTCATCTCAGTGAGTTGAGGAGATGGATGGTCAGTGTGCGGAACATCTCCCAAGAGATGAAAATGAGGAGTAGTGTTGGAGTCCAGACAAACCCGAACCCTCTCAGAGAGCAAAGGCTTGCTTTCTTCTTCCCCTTTCAAATTTGTTCCCAAGAACTTGGTACATTGAGTTTTGCTGTTGTGGAGACAGCTGTCTGAAACAGAACTGAGTCCAATTTCCATGACATTTTGTACGCATGCAGAGCTTGGCATTGATGTGACTCGTGAATGCAATTAATAAATGGCAGCATTGTCTTGGAATACTCAGTGCATTATATTTTCAGGAAATGTGATCTAGCTAACCTTTATCAATTTATACTCTGCCTTCATTTGCATCTAGTCATTTCATTAGTAGTTGTTGGACATATATCCCCAAAATGTAATCATCTGCCTTATCAAGCTGAACGGTACCCTGATTTCCACCTTCGGTGGCACCACACCATGGAGTATGTTGATTTCAGAAAGAATAACAAATCAAGCAGAGGTTCAAAGAGTGCCACATTCGTTTAAAACCTCCCGAGAGTGTTACCAGTGCCTTTGAGATACTGCTAACATCTGGCTTTGCCAATCATGTTCTCATCAAACAAACAAACAAACAAACAAAAAAACCAACCAAGCAGACAAAAAAAGACATAACTGTGCCAAGGTATGTGGGAGACCTAAACATTGGGTTCACTCGTTGATCACGTATTGAAAACCTTATTCTATATAAGACTTTGTCAGAACACCTTATTCAATTGTAAATCATAACAATATTCTCGTTTTCCACTGGGCTAACTGTCTGCTTGGGAAGGTCATGCAGAAAGACTAAATAATGCAAGAATTTTTAAAGCACAGTGGAGCTTACAATGTAGGATAAAGTCAGATGATTAATGGATTTAGTCATGTTTACCAAATGGTTACGTGTCCAGAAATTCCTTAGGTATCTCATTAAAATATAAACATAGCTTCACCAGATCTACTATTTTGGTTACTTTTCTATTAACTTGATAACACACCATGACCAAGTTGACTTATAGAGAGAAGAGTTTTCTGGGATTTTGCAGTTTCAGTGGGTGATTCCATGAGCATCATAGTAAGGAATGTGGCAACAGGCAAGCAGGCATGGTGCTGGAGCAGAAGCTGAGAGCTTACATGTTGATCTACTAATGCAAAGCAAAGAGGGCACTAACTGGAAGCTGCATGGGGTTTTTGAAACATGAAAGCCATTGCCAGTGGCACACTTCTTCCAACAAGGCTGTTCCTTCTAGTCCTTGCGAAACAGTTCCAACACCTGGGATGATGTATTCAAATATATGAGCCAATGGGAAGAGGCAAGGAGGAGGAACATTCTCACTCAAACCACTACATGTATAGATTGGGAAATAGGTGAGACTAGATTCTCAGTTAATGCAGATGACCTTGTCCCATGACTAAGTTTTTAATGCAAATGACTACATCTGAGATCTGGAAACTGTCCCTTGGCAACCCAGGACACTACAGTGAATTCAGGGGCACCATGGGAGAGTTTTATTTTTAATTTAAAACAAAACCAAACAAGACACAGTAGGAGTGATCACCCATTACGAGAATTATTGGTTTGAGATGGTTTATAGTTTAGCTAGAACATTTCTTTGGGTCTTTTTAAAATTTATCATTATTGATCTCTTGCCCCCTTGCTCTTGGTCTGTCCTCTTGCTCCTGATCCCCCTCTCTCCCTATTCCCCTCCCCCTCTCTCTTCAAGTGCTCTTGCCCAGCCTCTACCTCTGTGTGTGTGTGTGTGTGTGTCTCTCTCTCTCTTTCTCTCTCTCTCCCTTTCTCTGCCTCTACTCCCTCAACTCCCCTCCTCATGCCCTAAATAAACTATTCTATACTAAAAAAAACCAAAAAACCAAAAAAACAAAAAAACAAAAAATTATCATTATTGTGCTTGTGAATGGTTTGTATTTGTGTGTATATGTGTGTGTGTGTGTGTGTGTGTGTGAGAGAGAGAGAGAGAGAGAGAGAGAGAGAGAGAGAGAGAAAGAAAGAGGTTGAGAGAGAGAGAGAGAGCACAATAATTTGGGGAGCAATTTCTCTCCTTCCACCATGTGAGTCCTTGGTAACAAACTATGCCCCTACTTGTGTATTTGACAGACTATATATTGACTTTGGGCATCTCCTCCATTCACTGCCCCCATGCCCCACGCTCCTGCCTCCCTTTGTCTTCTTGGTTTCCCTTCCCAGTTTTGACTTTACTTTCATATCATCCACAAGAATCTGTAAAACAGCAACCTTCTTTCAATTTCTATGTTTGCCAAGCAACTACATAGTATCGTCAGGACAAGATTCTTTACTATGATGCTACTACAAAAGATCTATAGGTGGTCCCCAACTTACAACAGTTCAACTTGAACGATTATTTTTATTTTGCCATGGTATGTAATTATCTGCACTGACAGGGAAGCCTACTTCAGATCTTGATCATCTCAAAGGTAGATACTGAGCAGTGTGATGCTCTTGTGATGCTGGACCTGCAGGCCCAGCCAGTCATGCAATCGTGAGGGCAAACATCCAAAACTCTGTAGAAGGCTATGTTGCTGAGCCAGGATGTTTAATGGGTTAGATATATTAAATGCCTTTTCTAGTCATAAACATTTCATCCTACAACAGATTAATTGGGATGTGACAACAGTTGAAAGATATTAATACTTAATAATGAGGTCCTCTTTGGGGATGAGGTAAAAAAATTGGGAAAATTTTATGACACTGTGAACAGAGAAGGTTCTGGAAATCTCTGGGTTATATGATAGAATTCGGAAAGGAAGGCACAAAAGTGTGGTGTGACAGAAGGTCATGTGAAGGGTGTGGGTGTGTGGACATGTATATCATGATACATGTATAGTGATGAGACATCAACTTGCTAGAGTCAGTGCAGGAGTCACTGTGCGGGGGCATGGGGATTGAACTCAGGTCATTAGACTTGGCAGCACTGCCCTCCCATAAAAGTTTCTGACACGCACGAACAGCACATGCTTATATTTCATTTTTGAAACCCTGGTTTTCTTTGGTGGCCTTTGGGCTTCATACACCTTCCTACTCTGGATTCCTACTGCTGGGTAGGACCAGAGCTGAGGAACCACCAGCTCCCAACCAGCTCTCCTTCATCATCTCAATTCAGAGAGGGTTTGGTGCATGGAGCTGTGTGGTGGGGACCAGCATAGAGTCCTTCCTCGGTGAATAATGCTGAAGATAGCTGGCAATGACTGTGCCAAACCACAACATGCCTCTGTGGTTCAAAACCTTCAAGAATCAGATACTAATTTTCATCAGCAGTCATTAAATACACCAACATCTTAAATGACTTCTTTTGGTTTTGGAACAGCTAGAGTTTTGTTGTTGTTGCTTTTTTTTTTTTCTGTGAAGATTACATTTGTATGTTGGTAAAAGATACTTGGATATGCCCACAGTGTCCACCACATCAGTTTAACAATGATGGCAATCTTGGAACAATAGACAGTGGAAGATGGAGTTGGGTGTAGAGCACCAGGTGACTGATGGGGAAATGGGGCACAGGAGGAGTCATGTGATGTTTTAGGAAGGTTGTTTTTGTGGTATAATTCAGGATGCTGAGGAAGCCACAGGAGCTCAGTTGTGAAGCCCTGACGTTAGGGGACAGTGGCTGTGAGATTGAAAAGGGAAAGTGTTAGCTGTAAGACATTTTGTTCCTTGGTGAGGTGATCTCTAATTTTCATCTCTAACTTCCATATTTGGGAAGGGACTCGGAATCCTCCCCAAATTCAAGGACCACTGCCCTACATGATTGTTTTGCTAGATCAATAGCGTTCAAAGGAGTTAGGAAAGAAATGGTAATAAGGAACACAGAAGTGTTAACTAACACACTCAAGAAACGTGACCCAAAGAACTGGGGTAGGTTAAGGGTGTAGAAGAGACAGTGATATTCTTAAGATGAGAGACATGGCATCAGTGAGGGAGGAGCTGATTAAGAAAGAAACATGGGTGGCTGGAGGGAGGGAGGGAGGGCACATGTTGTGGAGAGAGGTGGTCCCCAATGGCAGGGAGCTAGTTGGCACACTGTACTCAGGACATGGCAGCATGCCTGTCCTCACTCATCATTGCAGATGATAGAACATCACTGAGTTTAGTGATGCTCTGTAAACTTCCTCAAAAGGAGTCAGTCAGTAAATAAGTAAATAAATAAACAAGTAAGAAGAAGATGGCAGATAGGAGATGAGAGAAGGAAATAATGAATGGGGAGGTGGGAGGAGCAGGGCAAGCCTACAGTGTTACTCTAGGAGAGAGGAACAAGGAAGTGGGAAAGAGGGTGCAACCAGGCATCTGTATGCTCCTGTCCATCAATCCCCTCTCTGTGACAGTAATCATGCCATGCATTGCTGTTAAAGTCTCTAACGCTTGGACTGGTGGCCCAGGGAGGCTCTGCAGAAGAGCCTGTTTCTTCTCTGTGTTTCTGTGTTCCAAACTGGGAGTGGGCCACTGATGAGGCTCTTTTTATTACAATATTCTTCATTTCTTTGTATCGCCTGAGTTCCAGGTATATTGAATTATCCTCCCTAAACACCATATTGTTCTTTTAATGAAAGTCTTTAAAAGAAATCAAAACAAAGTCTTATTGATGCAGATGCAAGTTATATTTTGTTTTGTTTGCATAAAAAAATAAAGACAAGGAATAGTCTGTTTGCTTCCCCGTGAACTGTGGCAATTGTGTTTTAGGCTTTGTTTTTTAAGCAAAAATAGAATTTCATTACTATACCATTATCAAAGGATGCCCATGAAATATCACAGAACAAATTTAGCTCATGCTTTTAACTAGCAATCCACTAAGAACTCAATAGCCACAAAATAATTTCTAATTCAAAGAAGATACATACACCCATACTTATACCTATAGTCAGTTTATATTAGCATGAAATGTATGTTTAGATTCTACCATGCTCTGGATACTTCATCTTCCTCAATTTCAAGGAACTTACAGCCAACGAAACAGGATCAGTTAATTAAGAATGATGGTTGCTGTTTTTTGAGCATTCAGTGTGTGGCGAGCTACTGTTTAAAACACTTTCCACTGCTCTAAACAGTGTGTACTACTAACTCATGTCATCTCAGCCACTGTTGTTACACACACACACACACACACACACACACACATTAAGAGTGGGCTGGAGAGAGGGCTCAACAGTTGAGAGTTCTTGTGACTCTTGCAAAGGACCACCTATATAGTGATTCACAACCATCTGTAACCCCAGCTCTGTAGAACTCAATGTCCTTTTCCGACCTCCTCAGCACTGAGCAGATGTGGTCCCTCCTGTTCCGGCAAAACACTCACATACAGAAAATAAAATGAATGAATCTAAAAAGAAAAAAAAAACAAGATTAGCTTAATATAAGTTGTGGTAACTTTTAACCTGCTCACTTATTCCTTAATAAATAACTTTTTTAATATTTCATATTAGTAAGAGATGGATAGTAAAGGCACTAGGACTCAGGAGATTGGCCAATGAGTCAAGGTGCCTGTTACCAAGCCTGAGGATCTGAATTGGATCCCCAGGAACCATACTGTGGAAGAAGAGGATAGACACAACATGTTATGTTCTCTGTGTGTGCTGTCTCATGTTCAATGCCCTTCACACATAGAAATAAATGCGATACAAATATTCCTTAAAATAAATTAATTTTAATGATCATTAAGTGATAAATAAATTTAAAGAGATTTTAATTATTAATAAAAACTGTAGTTTTTAATTAATTAACTGTGTTTTTTAACTTTTATTAATAATAAATTAATAAGAATAACAAAATTGATATAAATAAAACAGTGAGAACACATTTCTTAGGAACCAGATTGTCCTGCATGCTATGGGGAAAAGCATATTTCTTGACTGTTGATAAAAATTGATTTGTACATAATTTTATATTCCACCCCAATTCAATTCCAGGTTTTAATCTGGGTTCAAATTGAAGTCTTGTACATACATATAATCCAAATAATACTGCCCAGGCACCCTGAGGCCCGTCTTCTCCAGAGACTGGCTTTCTTTTAACATGGGCATTAAAGTAGCATGAGCTCCCATCTCCTCTACTGCTGAAAGACCTCTACTTCTCCAAGTTTGCCAAAGCTTCCCCAGGCTCCCACATTATCAAGGTCACCTCCTGCTTTGAGTTTCAGATCTCATTGAATTATTTGCTCCTTTATAATCATACCTACCTATTTAGTTTTTTTTCCCCCTCCCTGAACAAAAGAGCAGCTTTCTTCCTGAAAATGCTTGCCTTCCTTCTGGGCCAACCAGTCTAAACTGCAAACAGCTTTGAAAATAATAATGTTTTCTTTCCTATTACTGCAATACCTTCCATTACTACAGGTAGTCTAATTGCGTAGTACATTACAGTTTTCAAAACATACACACAATGGAGCAGGTTTTGTTCTCATCTTGGAGGGAAATGGGGAGGGACTGTCACTTGTAGACTTCTCTGTGACTGAGCCTTTGTGCTTGCTGACTGGGGCGTTTGGGTTCATTAGCATATGAAATCTAATTAGCTGCATCTCCCCCCCTTTCATTCTTCACAATAGCTCAGGCAAGGTAAGTATGTGCTCTACTCATCTATTGTTGGAAAATAAACAACACCAGAATGTAGCAGTTCCAAACCACAAACTGTTGGTTACCTAGCAATGGCTGGGGCATTAAGACTTTGGGTGTGGCTCTCAGGAGGCAGGAGTCCCGCTAGCTGGCTTGCTGGCAGTCTGGGCTCACCAATGTGAAGACTGTCTCCGGGAGCCTCTTATAAGACTGGTGGGGGCCACAGTTCTTAGAGCTTAAAGTCTCCTGTTTATTGCCTCTTCAAGAAGCTGCTCAGGATGTGGCTCCTGGGGAGTGGACAGAGTTCAGGTTGGAATCCAACATCAGAGTGAAACTCACATCTTTGTTCTATGTGATTAAAAAAAACAAAAGGAATCTCCAGGTCTTTTCACATTGAAGGGGAGATTCCTAAAGATCGGGCTGTCCTACAGAGTTCCCATCTCAGAATTTTCAGGCTGTATTTCACACTATTTCTTATGATCCTATTAAGAGGACCTTAGCAGAACAGAAGCCTTAACCTTCACATAAGATGCTCAGGTGGACCGAGGGAGTGGGTGGATGGGTGGTGGGGAGGCAGGGGGAGGGGGTATGGGATAGGGGGCTGGCAGTGTGGAGGGAGACCTGGAAAGGAGATAACATTTCAAATGTAAATGAAGAAAATGTCCAATGAAAGAAAAAAAGAAACTCAGGTGTCAGGAAACTATGTCAGGGATGTCTGCAGCGTCTAGTGAGGCAGGGAAATGGGACTGATTTTTATAGAGAAAATTTTCTTAACCACAAAATAAATTAAACAATTTTCAGTAGTTTTAAAGTTAAAAAATGCACAGAGTACAGAGGGACCCCTGTTCTCTTTTCTAGTGTCTCCCATACTGTGTTTTTTTTTACTCTATTGTGGCGGGTCTGCTGCTTCTAACCCAGGGTTCGTCTCAGACTTGGCCAAGTCTCACCAGTATTCCAGCTGTTTTCTCTGATGCTCTTTCTCTGTTTCAGAGTCCTAGAAAAAGACATCCCTGTAGTCATGTCTTCTAAGCCTCAGCTACTCTCTAACAGTTTTCTCGGAGCTCCCCAGTATATGATGACCTCCATAGTTATGAGGTATATAACCAGATCAGTTATGCCAATCTGGTACTCTGTAGGATATATGGCAGTTTTGGTTCATCCGATGTCTTCCCCATAGAGATTCTGTACTCCAGAAAGGTAAAATATTTGACATGATTCCAAGCACCATCTGCAAAAGACAGGAGTCTGGGTTCTGAAACCATAGGCTAAATGTACACATTTGACAACTGTGTAGATCTTATCTTATACCTCTTCTCCCATTCCGTGAGAATCTTTCAACATTGTCCAAAGATTAATATCGTGTGTTCTGTAATTAACAGTTAAGATCCAGAAAGTGTTGTTCACTGATAAACCAAAAGTGTATCAACTTTGCACAGGACTCAAGTTTCAGCCAATGGAGACTGTGGCTTCTGTCTTAATTAGGGTTGTTACAGCTATGATGAAATGCCAGGACCGAAGCAAGCTGGGGAGGAAAAGGTTCATTTGGCTTTCATTCCACATCACTGCTCATCATCCCAAGAAACCAGGGTAGGAACCCAAACAGGGCAGGAACCTGAAGGCAGGAGCTGATACAGAGGCCACAGAAGGGTGCTGCTTATTGGCTTGCTCAGACTGCTTTCTTATAGATCCTAGGACCAACTGCCCAGGGGTGGCACCACCCACAATGGTCTGGGCCCTCCCTCATCAATCAGCAATTAACAAGCTTGCCTACAGACTGATCTTCTGGAAGCATTTTCTTAATTGAGGTTCCCTCCTCTTAGATGACTTTAGCTTGCATCAAATTGATACAAAGCTATCCTGAACAACTTCTAAGGTTACCAATAGGGCGAATATGAAAGACCTCTGGGTGTCTATCAGAAGGATGTAATTGCAAGGTGAATTATGTCTATTCTGAATACATGTTCGGGTCATGTCTTAACACCTGGTGCTTGAGAATGTTATTTGATTTGAAAATGATCTCTTTGGATTATATCACATTAAGAAGACACAGCGGACAGGGTGGGCCTATCCAACATCCTTATAGGAGGAAAGGTATTTGGCAGGTTATTTGTAGAAAATGTCCTGAGGTGGCAGAGGCAGATATTGAAGTAAGATAACAACAAAATGAGAAATCCAGAGGATTTCTAATGTCTACCAAGAAGTAGGAGAGAGACAGGGAGACAACCCTGCCTCTGAGCCCCCAGAAGGAACCAGCAAACCAATACTTGAACTTTAGACATCTCACATACAGAATTGTATGACAACATAGGTCTACTGTTTTTAAGTCACCCACATTGGTGACAATGTGTTACAGTATTCTCAGAAAACCAATACACAGAGAACCTGGGAGAATGTATTAGAAGATGTGGCATGGTGACGGCCTGAGTCATTAAAAAGCTTAGCAGGCATTTTATAGAAGATGTTCAGAAACATTCCATGGGTGGGGTTTTAGACTCCTAACCCCATCATGAGCAGGCTGTTGCCACTGTCATTATTCATTGGCATGGTACCCGCACTGACATTTCACAAGATTAGCTACATATGCACGAAAGGAAATGTCCCATGACACCAAACACACTATTACACATACTTGTATGCCTTATGTATTTCTCTAAAGATTAAGAGTTTGTCCTTCTACACTCCAAATATAGTTTTAAAAGAAAGAGCACAGTTGGCTATCTGCCCTGTGAAAGATGATAAAGGGAGTGGCTTCCTGGCCCCGTGGATGGAATACTAGTGTCGACTTGGCTTGTAACTGATGGCAAATTCCTCAGGGCCTGTGCCCTGCCAAAGAACTTGGAAAGTCTTGGAACTGAGAACAATATGAATGACAGGGAGATTAGTTTACCAACAGAGGGAAGTTCAAGTAAAGCTAGAAGGGTCAGCAGCAGCCTTCTAGGGAGCATGGATCTGAGCAAGATCTGTTGTCTTTGATGAGTAGTAGATGCATACAGGAAGGAGGAATGATCAACTTTCCTTGGACTGAGTATTGGAAGGGTACTCTGTACAGACATGGCACCTGTCTGCTCATCCAATCTTCAGGGACAAGAGAGAGGAGGGTAGGCATTAATAATAACACAAATAAAACCAACTACTTCTAAGTCTGATATTGTGCTAGCTTTTTTGAATAAGATCAGTATTGATCCATAGCAGCTTTATCCAATAGATAATATCATTACTGTGTATTATTGATAAGTAAACCTTGGCTTTGAGAGGCTAATGATTTTCTTCAAATCACACAACCACAGAATTGGAACCAAAATTGATACCTGGGTTTAATTTTAAAGCAGTAAACACACACACACACACACACACACACACACACACACATGTATATATATATATAAATTTTTAGGACTAGCATTTAAGACGCAACTTGGTTAGGGAACGTTAGCAAAGAACAGCACAGGAAAAGGGCCTCACTTCAGATTGTGACAGCCTTAAATCTCCTACTAAGGACTCTACCTTATAATAGCAAGAATCTACTAAAAATTCTAAGCAGGGAAGTCAGTGTGTGCAGAAGTTGGGTGGTTCTTCAACACATAGCATAACCACGTTGTGTTTATATACTATGAAAGAATGGCTCAGAGGGAGACAGGGCCAGAAACCAGAGGTGAAATCAGAAACAGAATAGAGATTAAGTCTTAGCCTACCACATAGGGCCCTAAATAAAGTGCCCCGCTCCCCTGCCTTTCCTCTTTCAGGGCTGTCATGAACACTTGAGTAAAGGAGTACTCTTGTGACCCCATGCTCCTCTTCATTTTGCCTTACCCATTCTAGAGCATTAAAAATCCATCTTGTAGGCTGCAAGATGCCTCCGTGGGTCAAAGTGCTTGCACTACAAGCCTTAAAAAGGCCCGAATGTGATTCCTGGAATTCACAGTGGATGGAGAGAACCGACTCCTGAAAGTGGCCATCTCACCTCCACACGAGCTCTGAGCATACATACACACATACACACAACAACAACAATCATAATTTAAAAAGTAAACCCATCTTCTTATTATCAGTGATAATGGCTCCTTCTGCAAAACAGAAGGAAAATAGTTGATGAAGTTAGCAAAGCATCTGAAGCTAAATACTATACTTGGAGTTTGGGTGCAGAATAAAAATGTTTTAGAGACAGAAGTGGGAGAGGGGGCTCCCACTGCTGGTTAGTGCATGGTGCCATCATGCACTAAAACAGAAAGTATATGGGAGAAAAATATTAAAAGTCAATGAAGTACTAATTTTAAGAGTAGGAGCTTGCTAGAGTACAGGTCTTAAAAGCCTCCAAAGGCCTCTGTGTTGGAGGCTTGATCTGGGGGAAGACGTTGGAAGCAGAGCCTAGCTGGAGGCCTCGAGTCTTCAGTGCCTTTCTTCCCACTTCAGCGCAGCCTAAGCAGTTTCCCTCCATCACACCCTCCTGACACGATGTGCTGCCTCCCACGGAAAGCTCAGAGCTACAAACTACCAAAGGCTGCTTCATAGGGACGCAATGGATCAGCCCAAACATGGCCTGTGTCAAGATAACCCTTTGCTTCTCACAGTTGATTTTCTCGGGTACTGTTTCAGAAGCTTAGAGGTTCTGTTATCTCATGATCTCACCATTGGACACGAGAGAGTTTTTTTGTTTGTTTGTTTGTTTTTAGCTTACTTCTTAACTTCTAATTTTTGCAAACTGTCTCTGCCGTATAGTGTGCATCTGTGGTCTGTTTCCCTAATTCCCCTCCCCCGTCCATGTTTGCCTTTCAAGTAAGTTAGGAATACATTAGTAGGCAATGTCTGAGACTTATAAATACACCTATGTCAGAGAGTATCCTTTCCTATCCTATTTCTATCACTGACTTTTATCTGTTAGCCAAGACTCCTTTCACATTTTATCATCATCCTGGATGAGAACGAGGGGGCACCTGTGTCCCTCCACCCCCAGCAAGTCCACTGCCATCAAGCATGAGTGTATCTCTACAATAGTGTTCTATCAAGTTACATTATGCTTGCTATTTTTCTACATTTGACATTAATGTTAAATCCCTTTGAAGGCAGAGACTAAAGTGTCTGTCTCCCTGTACCTTAGTTAAGTGGAGGTATGATATGCGCCAAGAATTAATATTTATTAAATAGCTCGAGTGGAAGAACTCACCCAGTTTTTCCTCTTAGGAAAACTGTCATGCTTACTTGTTACAAGAAAAATGTAGTATTCCAGTTCATCAAATAAATACTGTCTACAATGTGCCGGGCTCACGTTTTAGAATAAAGAGAATGGGTAGAAGTCACTTCTAAATGTAGTTACAAATGTCATCAGGAGATGACTTTTTAAAACAAGTAATTACAAAATATTTCTTTTTATTTTATATGCATGAGTGTTTTGCCTGCGTTTATATAAAGTTGCTGCCCAGTGCCCTCAGAAGACAAAAGACAGCCCTGGATCCCCAAAACTGCAGTGACAGACAGTTGTGAGCCACCGTGAAGGTGCTGGGTATCAATTCGATTCTCTGCAAGAGCAGCCAGTGCTCTTAAACACCAAGTCACCCTCCAGCCACTAAACAAGTAACTTTAAAATGCGGCTAGTGTCATGAAGGTGTAAGAAATGCAGTTCTCAGGAATGTAACAGGGTCCTTGTTTGTTCACCCTTCAGGGCTACATTATATGAGCATGCACATCTATGACTCTTTGAAGACCATAAAAATGCATTTGCATCCCTATCTGAGCAGTATATCTTAGCATAAAGATTAGCATTAAAAAGTTTCCCTTTCCCTTTTTAATATATATTTTATATAATAACATATATTTACATTACTTTTATATATGTATATATGGAGACAAAGAGTGTGAGTATGTGTGTGTGTGTGTGTGTGTGTGTGTGCCTGTGTGTATATGTGTGTTTAGTATACTTGTTTTGATCTGTTGATGTGAAGGACAGAGGCCAGCATTGGTTGCCTTTCTCAGTTGTACCTTGTACTCTAACACAGAGTTCCTCACTAAATCCAGAGCTCACCGATTAATCAGAATGGCTAGCCAGTGACCTTCAGGAATTTGCCTGTCTCTGGCCTCCAAGGCCAGGATCTCAGGCATGCAGCACCATGGCACCATGCCTGACACATATATGGGCACTGGAGATGCAAACTCCCAGATCCTAATGTATGCACAGCAAACGCTTAGCCTATGAGTCATCTCCCCAGCCCCCTGATGGGCATTTCTTTGTTTTGTGTGTGTGTATGTTTTGTTTGTTTGTTTGTTTGCTTGTTTGTTTGAGGCAGGTTTCCAATGAACAGCCCAGGTTGCCTGCAACAAGGCTAGGTTGCCAGGTATTGGCCTGGCACTCTCAGCCATTCTCCTGTTTCAGCTTTCCTAGTGCTTTGATCATAGATGCAAGTCACTGTGCCTGGCTCTTAGTATCAGTATCTATTAATTTTTTTTCTTGACTATGGGTCAGAATTTTTTGTTTCTTTGTACACCAAACTTTTTTTTTTTTTTTT